>NW_022631074.1:5604217-5666288 GCF_010015895.1 Lontra canadensis | reverse complement strand
TGTAAGGAAATGATCCAATTTCATTTTTCTGCATGTGGCTGTCCAATTTTCCCAACACCATTTATTGAAGAGGCTGTCTTTTTTCCATTGGACATTCTTTCCTGCTTTGTCGAAGATTAGTTGACCATAGAGTTGAGGGTCTATTTCTGGGCTCTCTATTCTGTTCCATGGATCTATGTGTCTGTTTTTGTGCCAGTACCATGCTGTCTTGATGATGACAGCTTTGTAATAGAGCTTGAAGTCCGGAATTGTGATGCCACCAACTTTGGCTTTCTTTTTCAATATTCCTTTGGCTATTTGCGGTCTTTTCTGGTTCCATATAAATTTTAGGATTATTTGTTCAATTTCTTTGAAAAAAAAATGGATGGTACTTTGATAGGAATTGCATTAAATGTGTAGATTGCTTTAGGTAGTGTAGACATTTTCACAATATTTATTCTTCCAATCCAGGAGCATGGAACATTTTCCATTTCTTTGTGTCTTCCTCAATTTCTTTCTTGAGTACTTTATAGTTTTCTGTGTATAGATTCTTAGTCTCTTTGGTTAGGTTTATTCCTAGGTATCTTATAGTTTTGGGTGCAATTGTAAATGGGATGGACTCCTTAATTTCTCTTTCTTCTGTCTTGTTGTTGGTGTAGAGAAATGCAACTGATTTCTGTGCATTGATTTTATATCCTGACACTTTACTGAATTCCTGTACCAGTTCTAGAAGTTTTGGAGTGGAGTCTTTTGGGTTTTCCACATATAGTATCATATCATCTGCGAAGAGTGATAGTTTGACTTCTTCTTTGCCGATTTGGATGCTTTTAATTTCTTTTTGTTGTCTGATTGCTGAGGCTAGGACTTCTAGTACTATGTTGAATAGCAGTGGTGATAACGGACATCCCTGCCGTGTTCCTGACCTTAGCGGAAAAGCTTTCAGTTTTTCTCCATTGAGAATGATATTTGCGATGGGTTTTTCATAGATGGCTTTGATAATATTGAGGTATGTGCCCTCTACCCCTACACTTTAAAGAGTTTTGATCAGGAAGGGATGCTGTACTTTGTCAAATGCTTTTTCAGCATCTATGGAGAGTATCATATGGTTCCTGTTCTTTTTTTTTATTAATGTGTTTTATCACATTGATTGATTTGCGGATGTTGAACCAACCTTGCAGCCCTGGAATAAATCCCACTTGGTCGTGGTGAATAATCCTTTTAATGTACTGTTGAATCCTATTGGCTAGTATTTTGGTGAGAATTTTTGCATCTGTGTTCATCAAGGATATTGGTCTGTAGTTCTCTTTTTTGATGGGTTCCTTGTCTGGTTTTGGAATCAAGGTGATGCTGGCCTCATAAAATGAGTTTGGAAGTTTTCCTTCCATTTCTATTTTTTTGGAACAGTCTCAGGAGAATAGGAATTAGTTCTTCTTTAAATGTTTGGTAGAATTCCCCCGGGAAGCCATCTGGCCCTGGGCTTTTGTTTGTTTGGAGATTTTTGATGACTGTTTCAATCTCCGTACTGGTTATGGGTCTGTTCAGGCTTTCTATTTCTTCCTGGTTCAGTTGTGGTAGCTTTTATGTCTCTAGGAATGCATCCATTTCTTCCAGATTGTCAAATTTGTTGGCATAGAGTCGCTCATAATATGTTCTTATAATTGTCTGTATTTCTTTGGTGTTAGTTGTGATCTCTCCTCTTTCATTCATGATTTTATTTATTTGGGTCCTTTCTCTTTTCTTTTTGATAAGTTTGGCCAGGGTTTTATCAATCTTATTAATTCTTTCAAAGAACCAGCTCCTAGTTTCGTTGATTTGTTCTATTGTTTTTTTGGTTTCTATTTCATTGATTTCTGCTCTGATCTTTATGATTTCTCTTCTCCTGCTGGGTTTAGGGTTTCTTTCTTGTTCTTTCTCCAGCTCCTTTAGGTGTAGGGTTAGGTTGTGTACTTGAGACCTTTCTTGGTTCTCGAGAAAGGCTTGTACCGCTATATATTTTCCTCTCAGGACTGCCTTTGTTGTGTCCAACAGATTTTGAACCGTTGTGTTTTCATTATCATTTGTTTCCATGAATTTTTTCAATTCTTCTTTAATTTCCTGGTTGACCCATTCATTCTTTAGAAGGATGCTGTTTAGTCTCCATGTATTTGGGTTCTTTCCAAATTTCCTCTTGTGATTGAGTTCTAGCTTCAGAGCATTGTGGTCTGAAAATATGCAGGGAATGATCCCAATCTTTTGATACCGGTTGAGACCTGATTTAGGACCAAGGATGTGATCTATTCTGGAGAATGTTCCATGTGCACTAGAGAAGAATGTGTATTCTGTTGCTTTGGGATGAAATATTCTGAATATATCTGTGATATCCATCTGGTCCAGTGTGTCATTTAAGGCCTTTATTTCCTTGTTGATCTTTTGCTTGGATGATCTGTCCATTTCAGTGAGGGGAGTGTTAAAGTCCCCTACTATTATTGTATTATTGTCGATGTGTTTCTTTGATTTTGTTATTAATTGGTTTATGTAGTTGGCTGCTCCCACGTTAGGGGCATAGATATTTACAATTGTTAGATCTTCTTGTTGGACAGATCCTTTGAGAATGATATAGTGTCCTTCCTCATCTCTTATTATAGTCTTTGGCTTAAAATCTAATTGATCTGATATAAGGATTGCCACTCCTGCTTTCTTCTGATGTCCATTAGCATGGTAAATTCTTTTCCACCCCCTCACTTTAAATCTGAAGGTGTCTTCAGGTTTAAAATGAGTTTCTTGTAGGCAACATATAGATGGGTTTTGTTTTTTCATCCATTCTGATACCCTGTGTCTTTTGATTGGGGCATTTAGCCCATTAACATTCAGGATAACTATTGAGAGATATGAATTTAGTGCCATTGTATTGCCTGTAAGGTGACTGTTATTGTATATTGTTTCTGTTCCTTTCTGATCTACTACTTTTAGGCTCTCTCTTTGCTTAAAGGACCCCTTTCAATATTTCCTGTAGAGCTGGCTTGGTGTTTGCAAATTCTTTCAGTTTTTGTTTGTCCTGGAAGCTTTTTATCTCTCCTTCTATTTTCAATTTTAGCCTAGCTGGATATAGTATTCTTGGCTGCATGTTTTTCTCGTTTAGTACTCTGAATATATCATGCCAGCTCTTTCTGGCCTGCCAGGTCTCTGTGGATAAGTCTGCTGCCAATCTAATATTCTTACCATTGTATGTTACAGACTTCTTCTCCCGGGCTGCTTTCAGGATTTTCTCTTTGTCACTAAGACTTGTAAATTTGACTATTAGGTGACGGGGTGTGGACCTATTCTTATTGATTTTGAGGGGGGGTTTTCTGCACCTCCTGGATTTTGATGCTTGTTCCCTTTGCCATATTGGGGAAATTCTCTCCAATAATTCTCTCCAATATACCTTCTGCTCCCCTCTCTCTTTCTTCTTCTTCTGGAATCCCAATTATTCTAATGTTGTTTCGTCTTATGGTGTCACTTATCTCTCGAATTCTGCCCTCATGGTTCAGTAGTTGTTTGTCCCTCTTTTGCTCAGCTTATTTATTCTCTGTCATTTGGTCTTCTATATCGCTAATTCTTTCTTCTGCCTCATTTATCCTAGCAGTGAGAGCCTCCATTTTTTATTGCACCTCATTAATAGCTTTTTAAATTTCAACTTTGTTAGATTTTAGTTCTTTTATTTCTCCAGAAAGGGCTTTTATATCTCCCGAGAGGGTTTCTCTAATATCTTCCATGCCTTTTTCGAGCCCAGCTAGAACCTTGAGAATCATCATTCTGAACTCTAGATCTGACATATTACCAATGTCTGTATTGATTAGGTCCCTAGCCTTTGGTACTGCCTCTTGTTCTTTTTTTTTGTGGTGAATTTTTCTGCCTTGTCATTTTGTCCAGATGAGAGTATATGAAGGTCAAGTAAAATACTAAAAGGGTAGCAACAACCCCAGGAAAATATGCTTTAGCCAAATCAGAAGAGATCCCAAATCGTGGGGTGGGGGGGAGAGGGGATAACTAGAGGTTCAGAAAGGAAAAAAAAAAAGAAAAAAGAAAAAAAAACAAAATAAGAAAACCAATAATGAAAAAATATAAAAAGGAAAAAAAATATATATATATTAGATAAAGTAGTTAAAAAACGTTAAAAAGGAAAAGGGTAATAGTTAAAAAAATTTAGCAGAAGAAGAGAAAAAAATTGAAAAAGAAAAAAAATTAAATTAACTGCAAGGTAAAGAATCATGGGGAGAAAGCCATGAGTTCCGTGCTTTGCTTTCTCCTCCTCTGGAATTCCTCTGCTCTCCTTGGTATTGAAACTGCACTCCTTGTAAGTGAACTTGGTCCTGGCTGGGTTTCTTGTTGATCTTCTGGGGGAGGGGCCTGTTGTAGTGATTCTCAAGTGTCTTTGCCCCAGGCAGAGTTGCACCGCCCTTACCAGGGGCCGGGCTGAGTAATCCGCTCGGGTTTGCTTTCGGGAGATTTTGTTCCCTGAGCGCTTTCCATAGAGTTCCGGAGGACGGGAATGAAGATGGCGGCCTCCCAGTCTCCGGCCCAGAGGAGCAGATAGCTCGGGGCCCCACTCCTCAGTGCGCCCTCAGAGAACAGCACCCAATTGCTCCCGTCACCCTGGCCTCCGGCCGCGCTCCGAGCTGACCGAGTCTGCGACCAGTTCAAGGTAACCCCGAGCTGAGAGTCACTCCTTGGCTCTGACTTGTAGCCGGCTTCCCCGTTCTAATACCTGCAAGCTCTGCGACACTCAGACACCCGATCCTTCTGTGACCCTGCGGGACCTGAGGCCACACTGGCCCCGCGTGGGCTTCACCCCGGTTAAGCCTCTGGAGCAATGTCCCTCAGCGGAACAGACTTTTAAAAGTCCTGATTTTGTGCTCCGTTGCTCCGCTGCTTGCCGGGAGCCAGCCCCTCCCCCTGCGGTCTATCTTCCCGTCGCTTTGGATTCACATCTCCGCCAGTCCTACCTTTCAGAAAGTGGTTGATTTTCTGTTTCTAGAATTGCTGTTCTTCTTCTCTTCGATCTCCCGTTGGATTTGTAGGTGTTTGCAATCTTTAGATAAGCTATCTAGCTGATCTCCCGCAACCTGAAGTAGTCTCAGCCTGCTACTTCTCCGCCATCTTGACTCCTCCCCCCATCCATATGATAATTAAAGGCAATCTGAGGGAGTCTCACTCCTAGTGCCGTACCCTCTAACTACGATGACTCCCTGAATAGTCTTCTGGGCACAGCAGTTATTTCTGTTGCTCTGTGATGCCCGTGGGTGCTGCTCCTGGCTCTTTCTGAAGAAAATGGGAAGGGTGCTTCTGCTCTGAATTGTTGCCAAAGGCCAAATCATCATGAATTATAATGATGCTATTCAACTTCTGGCTATATGCCTTCTTTGTTAGAATTTCAAAACTAGATGAAGACAGATGGAGAACAAATATTGTCTCACTCCCTCCATTGTCTTTGACGTCCCCCGGTGACTTTGACTTTCCTTCTTTCCAGCCTAAAACACAAAAAAACCATACACATATGCTCACATGAAAAAAATACAAATGTCCACAGTGGTCACCTGCTTTCCAGTTCTGCAAAGTGCAAGGACATGAATCTTCCTTTAAGCTAAATTCGGAAACCATGCTGAAGTATCAACACCATATGGGATTTTTATTCCATGTAATCATGGATTATGGAAGAAAGGATCCTTGCAGTTAATTTACACATGGTGCCTTCTCTAATGTATGTATGAAACACAGAGACACCTGTTAAATGCACATTCTGAATTCATGATTCTGTTGCCAGGACTCTGAGCTTGCATTTCTAAAAACTCTGGAATGGTTTGGAGGTTGCTGGTCTGCGGCCCACGCTTGGAGAAGCAAAGTTCCCTCAGAGTAGGGATGAAGAAAAGAAATCACAGGCATTAATTTACTGCAAGGCAATGCATTCCATGTTGCTTATATGTTCAGTTAGTGACAGATTAGAAGAATCAACTTCTCTAAATCTCACCCCTTTGTCCTTTGGACCACAATCAGCAATATTTCCCTCCAGCCGATCTTCAAACATCAGTAATGTCTACACCTCATTTTGGAATCTAGAGAAACTCTCTGGTACTCACCAAAGTGGAAAAGAAATTCTCTTCAAAAAAGGTGATGAGATCCATATTTGCTAATATTTTGGAGTTTTGTTGCTAATTAAAATTAATTACCTACTATTTTGCTATCACCCATGACACTGTGTGGTGATTTATTAAACCTTTGAACATGTAACATGTAACAACAATGTACATGTAACAAATTTCCATAGGTAAAGTAAGTGCTTCATAGAATATGGTTTCACACTATTAGAAAAATACCTATTAAAAAAAAGTCTTTTTTTTTCCCCTTTTAAAGATAACTGAATTCAAAGTTTTAGTTTAAAATTTGTTTTAATACATGGATGGAATTTTTCTGGAGGCAAAGTACTCTGATGTGATCAGACAGGAAACCTTCCTTCACCTGTTGTCCTGCAAATGTGCTTCTAAAGGGGGGATATTAATGAACCCTAAATCTGAGAGAGCCCAAAAACTTGGGGTGCTGAAAGATAGTGTAGTTCAGCAACGTAAACTAGATTGTGGGATTGCTCCTTCCAACTGAAACATCTGGTTACCAATGTATACCTGGATTTCTTTAAGTTTTATCCCTCTCCTGACCCCTCCCTTCTTAATGCCGCTGCTCAGGTTTAAACATGTGCTGGCAGAAAAGCAGATGGACTCCACTCAGAGGCTGGGAAAAAGCCAGCAAGACTAGTACAAGGTACTCCTTTCTGACCCTGAAGTAACTGCAAACTTGATCAAAAGGGATCTTGCTCCCTAGGGAGAAGAGATAATGCAGTCTTCTTGCCGGCTGGAAACATGTCCTTTCCAAAGGTGGCCACCTCAGCTGGGCTTTGTGTGGGGAGCTCTCTGCAGGATGTGCTGAAGCTATCAAGCCCATATCCCCTGGAATGTCTCCCAGGACTCAAGCACTGGCGGGAGAACAGAAATGAAGTAGCTGTTTCCAGCAATTTACAGTTCTTCTAAATATGAGCAGGAAAACGTGTGGAGACATTTTAGCTCAGCAGGGTCCTCAACTGGGCGTTTCAGAGAAGTTTCCATTGCTTCTGGCTGCATCTTGCATCTTGCATCTTGCATCTCAAAGAATGCCCTACAGAAACCTTTCAGGAATACTAAATTCCTTCAGAGAGAGAAAATCCCTCTTGTGTTAAACAGCAACATTTAATATTTATTAAAATCTTAAAATGTCTTCCCCAATTTAATATCTGATTCCAAAATAACAACAACAAGAAAGCCAACAGTTGAACCAGCAAATCAAGCTCTGGAAACGTATATTCTGTTCATAAATCAAAGAGAAGAGATTAAACAGCCCTTCACCTCTATCTGAAAAGTTTGAGAGGGCTATAAAAATGGAAACATATTAACTGTGTCTATGAAAATTTATATGTATATATAGCTCTAGGTTAAATCAAGTGCTGGGCTTAATGTAGAATATAAAATACTCATCATTTACTTTCTTTTTTATGAGAGAATATGTTTTGGTAGAGGAATTCATTCAACATTTGATAATATCCTCCTTTATTTGAGACATGTGAATAGCTCAACAGAGAGGGAATTGATAGTGGCTATGAAAAAACAAAGACTTAATATTAGTTCATGGGAATGGATCCAAAGTGATTTGAATCTGTGCAGAATCTCTGTAAATAACCTATAAGCCACTGCAGAACAACATAACCACATTTTAAAAATTATTTCAATAAAATCTAAATACAATTAGCTAATCATATATATTCAAGGACACATATATTACTAGGGGAAAATTAAGTTTATTATTATTAGTTAATATACACTATAAATTGATAAAAAATTCTACATATTTTTATGGAATTACATATTTTAAACCAGTAAAGACATTTAGAGATTGCCTAGATCATGTTGCTGTCTGGCAATGGTTTGATGTATAAATTGAATTATCAGAATTATCAGGCCTACAGTGCTTTTTCAGATTGGAGAGTACATACCATGTATATTGAAGAGTCTATGCTATTCATTGGCTGTTTACTTTTAATTATCTTTTTATAAGTCTATAAAATAATGCAACTGCATATCCTAAAAAAGAATGGAGAACTGATATCCTGTGGTCCTAAATAAACCCTCAGACACATTTTGTTTGGTAGCACAGTATCATTGTGGTTGTTTTGAGAAAGTATACTTGCATTAGGTTTAGCATTGATTTTCTATTTTTTAGAAGGCTGTATCTTCACTTATTTTCTTATTTGTAGCTGCTTCACACGTTTAAATTACTTCCCTAACACTTGAGGGCATTTGAGTTTGCAATATGGCTTTATTTTCAGACTTCAAATATTATAATCCTTCCCTTGATATTACACACTCTTTGAAAGCAACACAGTACTTCCTTGATTTTTCCTAGCACCAATTATCACAGTTTCTTAAGTAAATGGATATTTCTTTCATTTATTCATCTAATCCACAGATCTTTACTATGTACCTGCTCTATTTTAGATAACATACTAGTCAGTGAGGATAAAGATGAACAAGACAGACCTAGTACCAACTGTCATGAATCTTAATGATTAGATGAGGAAGGATTTGTTTACTGATTGGCAACATGTTCCTATCTTAAATCCTCACCATTATAGCTTAGAAAAATAAGAAGATTACTATTCTCTTTCTAGAAGAAAAGATATAAAAGTATGTAAATGTTATGGGCTCAACTGTATTCCCTCGCAATTCATATGTTGAAGTTCTGTCCCTCACTACCTCAGAATGTCACTGGTTTTGGAGACCAAGTCTTTAGAGAGGGAACATTAAATGAGGACATTAGAGTGGGCTCTAATCCAATATGACTGGCGAACCTTAAAGAAAAGGGAATTTGGAAATAGACACTGAGGGAAGACCAGGTGAAGACACTGGAAGAAGACAGCCATTTACAAGGAGGAGAGAGCCTACTTCCAGAAGAAACCAACCCTCCTGGCATCTTCAACTTGGACTTCTAGCCTTCAGAACTGCAAGCAAATAAATTCCCAGTCTATGGTACTATGTTGGTACAAGCAAAAAAAAAAAAAAGTACATTTTGTTTTTGTTTTAAATCCTGAGAAGCTTAACTTTAATGATTGAGTCCAAATTCAAGTAGAAAAGAAAGACCACAAGGGCACCTGTGTGGTTCAGTTGGTTGACTGCCTTTGGCTCATGTCATGAGCCAAAGCACCACATCAGGCATTCTGCTCATGAGCCTGCTTCTCTCTTTCTCTCTTCCTGCTGCTCCCCCTGCTTGTGAACTTTCTCTCTCTCTGTCAAATAAATAAGTAAAATCTTTAAAAAGAAAGAAAGACCACATTGGCAATTATTTAAGAAGTGTCTTTCAGTATCATGGTAAGTGACTTAACAACATAATTTGCAGAGGTCTATTTTGGTTATCTTATTTGCCTTAATCAGTATGGCACCAAAGGCTTCCAGTTCTCTAATGATCCAGACCTGGAGATTCAGGAAAGAAATTTAGATAGACACAACTAAACCCTAAAGTGTGAGGACATAGAGAGAGGGGCATTTGAACCAAGATGTCATTTTGAAGATCTTATATTAATAATCAAATCATGGTGGGTTGCCTGGGTGGCTCAGTGGGTTAAGCCTCTGCCTTCAGCTCAGGTCATGATCTCAGGGTCCTGGGATCGAGCCCCATAGCAAGCTCTCTGTTCAACAGGGAGCCTGCTTCTCTTCTCTCTCTGCCTGCCTCTGTGTATACTTGTGATCTCTCGCTCTCTGTCAAATAAATAAATAAAATCTTAAAAAAAAAAAAAGAATAATCAAATAATGGGATGCCTGGGTGGCTCACTAGGTTAAGCGTTTGCCTTCGGCTCAGGTCATGATCCCAGGGTCCTGGGATCTATTCCTGCATTGGGCTTCTTGCTCAGTGGGGAGCCTGCTTCTCCCTCTGCCTGCTACTCCCCCTGCTTGTGCTCTCTCTCTCTTTCTCTCTGACAAATAAAAAAATAAAATCTTTTAAAAAAGTATTAAAAAAAGAATAATCAAATCAAATAATCAAGTGCTTATAAAAAGATTTAGCCCTAAAATTAACTAAAGAAGTAAAATATCAAAATAAACTAAATGTATCCTGCCATGAAATAACATTTTGCAGAAGTATATTTATTTGTATTGAAAGATATTCCAATATGAATATTAGTGAAAAGGATCATATAAGATTAGTTCCTAATTTTTTGAAAAAAAATAAATGACAAAATAAATGAAAAATGGTAAGAAATATGTGTACCAACATATGTCACAATAATCTCTGGGTGATGGTGTTATAACATTTTTCCTTAATCTTGAATCTACATTTTAAAATATTTCTTCAATAAATGTGTTATTTTATATAAAAATGGCTCAAAATGTTATCTTTTAAATATTTACATTTTTAAAGTTTAAAATAAAGTTTTAAATGTCATAAGTCAATATTGTGATTACATGCTTTGGGGAGGATAACCACAGGAAATTTTTTTGCTTTTGTTTTTATTTTTGTTTTTGTTTTAATGTAAGGTCCCATATGAATTAAAGGCACAGTGTAGAAAATATAGTTGATGATACATTAATAGAATTGTTTTGTGACTGATGGCAGCTACACTTAGGGTGAGCACAGCATAATATACAGAGAAGTTAAATCACTCTGTTGTACACCTGAAACTAATGTAATATTACATGTCAACTATACTCAAAAGAAATAAAGGTGTAAGGCCTCATATAAATATAATTGAATGATCTTTGGCAATGAGGCAAAGGTAAGACAATGAAGCAAAGATAGTCTTTTTAATAAATGATATTAGAAAAACTGGACATGCACATGCCAAAAAATGAACCTAGACTCAAGCCTTACAGTTGTCACAAATATTAAATCATAATGGACATAGAACTAGGTATAAGAGAAAAAAGTAAAAAACTCCTAGAAGAAAACAAAAGGGAAAATTTCGGTGACCTTGGATTATGGCAATGACTTTTTTTTTTAAGATTTTTTTTTTTATTTATTTGACAGAGAGAGAAAGTGAGAAAGGGAATACAAGCATGGGTAGTGGTAGAGGGAGCAGGATTCCCACTGATCAGGAAGCAAGATGTGAGTTTCAATCCCAGCACCCTGGGATCATGACTTGAGCCAAAGGCAGACACTTAATGACTGAACTACACTGGCACCCCTGGCAGTGATTTTTAAAATACTATAATTTTAAGGTACCATGATCCATAACAGAAAGAATTGATAAGCTAAACTTCATTGAAATTAAAAATTTTTGCTCTGCAATAAACAATGTCAAGAGGATAAAGAGACAAACCACAGATTAGGAAAGTATTTGAAAAGATATATTTAATAAAGTATTGTTATCCAAAGTATATAAAGAAGTCTTAGAGATGACAATAAAAACACCAACAACCTTATTAAAAAATGGGCCAGAAATCTCAGTAGATACCTAACTGAAGAAGATATATAGATTATAAGTAACCATATAAAAAGACTTCCACATTAGGGGCACCTGGGTGGCTCAGTGGGTTAAAGCCTCTGCCTTCAGCTCAGGTCATGATCCTAGGGCCCTGGGATTGAGCCCTGCATTGGGCTCTCTGCTCAGCGGGAGCCTGCTTCCTCCTCTCTCTCTCTCTGCCTGCCTCTCTGTCTACTTGTGATCTCTGTCTGTCAAATAAATAAATAAATAATCTTAAAAAAAAAAAAAGATTTCCACATTAAATGTCATTAAGGAATTACAAATTAGACCACAATGTGATACCATTATGCATTGATTAAGATAGCCAAAATCCCAAATCCTGACAGCACCAAATACAGGCCAGGATATAGAACAACAGGAACTCTCATTCACAGCTGGGAGAAGTATGAATGGTACAGACACTTGGAAGATAGTTTAACAGTTTCTTCTTAAACTAAACCTACTCTTACGATACAAACCAGCAATCATGTTCCTTGGTATCTACTCAGAAAAGTTGAAAATTGATGAAAACTTACACACAGATGTTTATATCAGCTTTATTCACAGTTTCCAAAATTTGGAAGCAACCAAGATGTCCTTTGGTAGATGAGTGGATAAATAAACTGTCACATCCAGACCCTGGAATATTATTAAACACTAAAAAGAAATGAGCTATCAAACCTTGAAGAAAACATGGAAGGACATTATATGCATATTACTAATTGTAAGAAGCCAATCTGAAAAGGCTACAGGGTGCAAGATTTCAACTATATAACATTTTAGAAAAGGCAAAACTATGGAAACAGTAAAAAGATCAGTGGTTGCCAGGAGTTAGAGGAGAGACAGGGTTGAATAGGTGGAACCCAAGGAATTTTTAGGGCAATGAAACTACTCTGTATGTTACCATATGGTATATACATGTCATTATACGTTCAGCCAAACCCATGAAATGTACAGCACCAATAGTGAAGAGTAATGCAGACTGGACTTTGGGCTGATGTGTCAGTGTAGGTTCATTGATTATAATAAATGTACCACTCTGGTGGGGGATGTTGATAATGCGGGAGGTCATTTTTTTGTGGGATCTGGGGGTATATAAGAAATCTTTATACCTTCCACAGACTGTTGCTATGAATGTAAAACTGCCCTGGGAGTGGAGGGAGGAAAGCAGTTTAGTTCTCAAAATAATATAGATTATATGGTTTTGAACATTTAAAATCATAACTTCAAAATTCCATTAAAATGGAACAAATAATTCTAAAATTTATATGGAACCAGAAAAGACCTCAAATAGCCAAAGAAATATTGAAAAAGAAAGCCAAAGTTAGTGGAATCACAATTCCAGACTTCAAGCTCTATTACAAAGCTGTCATCATCAAGACTGTATGGTACTGGCACAAAAACAGACACATAGATGAATGGAACAGAATAGAGAACCCAGAAATAGACCCTCAACTCTATGGTCAACTAATCTTCGACAAAGCAGGAAAGAATGTCCAATGGAAAAAAGACAGCCTCTTCAACAAATGGTGTTGGGAAAATTGGACAACCACATGCAGAAAAATGAAACTGGACCATTTCCTTACACCCCACACGAAAATAGACTCAAAATGGATGAAGGACCTCAATGTGAGAAAGGAATCCATTAAAATCCTTGAGGAGAACATTGGCAGCAACCTCTTCGACCTCAGTCGCAGCAACTTCTTCCTAGGAACAACGCCAAGATAAGGGAAGCAAGGGCAAAAATGAACTATTAGGATTTCATCAAGATCAAAAGCTTTTGCACAGCAAAGGAAACAGTTCACAAAACCAAAAGAGAACTGACAGAATGGGAGAAGATATTTGTAAACGACATATCAAATAAAGGGCTAGTGTCTAAAATCTATAAAGAACTTAGCAAACTCAACACCCGAAGAACAAATAATCCAATCAAGAAATGGACAGAGGATGTGAACAGACATTTCTGCAAAAAAGACATCCAGATGGCCAACAGACACATGAAAAAGTGCTCCACATCACTCGGCATCAGAGAAATACAAATCAAAACCACAATGAGATACCACCTCACACCAGTCAGAATGGCTAAAATTAACAAGTCCGGAAATGACAGATGCTGGCGAGGATGCGGAGAAAGGGGAACCCTCCTAAATTGTTGGTGGGAATGCAAGCTGGTGCAACCACTCTGGAAAACAGCATGTAGGTTCCTCAAAAAGTTGAAAATAGAGCCACCCTATGACCCAGCAATTGCACTACTGGGTATTTACCCTAAAGATACAAACATAGTGATCTGAAGGGGCACGTGCACCTGAGTGTTTATAGCAGCAATGTCCACAAGAGCCAAACTATGGAAAGAACCTAGGTGTCCATCAACAGATGAATGGATAAAGAAGATGTGGTATATATATATATGTATATATATACATATATATATATACACATATATATATACACACACACATACACATACATATATGTGTATACATAGATATATGTATACATGTATGTGTGTATACATACACACACATATATATATGTACGTGTGTGTATATATATATATAGTGTGTGTGTGTGTGTATATACACACACATAATGGAATACTATGCAGCCATCAAAAGAAATGACATCTTGTCATTTGCGACAACATGGATGGAACTAGAGGGTATTAGGCTTATTGAAATAAGTCAATCAGAGAAAGACAACTATCATATGATCTCCCTGATATGAGGAAGTGGAGATGCAACATGTGGGGATTGGGGGGTAGGAAAATAATAAATGAAACAAGATGGGATCAGGAGGGAGACAAACCATAAGAGACTCTTAATCTCACAAAACAAACTGAGGGTTACCAGGGGAGGGGGGTAGGGAGAGGGTGGTGGGGTTATAGACATTGGGGAGGGTATGTGTTATGGTGAGTGCTGTGAAGTGTGTAAACCTGGCGATTCACAGACCTGTACCCCTGGGACTAAAAATACATTATATGTTTATAAAAAATAAAAAATATATATTAAAAAAAAAAGCCAATGAATCCTTAGTGTATTCCTGAATATATGGGGGAAAGCTCAGTGTGAGTCCACCAATGAATATAAACAGTAGTAATTTGTTAATAATGCTAGAAAATGAATCAAAGATGGGTAAAACACTATCCTTCCCTGCCCTAATAGAACATACTCTTAGTAAAACCTAGGACTGTAACTAAAATTGGATGTGATTTTCCTGGTTTACATATTGGCCACATCCTCTGTAGTCCAACTGTATATTCTCCCCCATTTCATTCAGTGATATTTATGCTGTACCCATTTATATCTGTCATTTCTTCCTTACACCATCCATTTAATGTATCCTTGCTCCTCAATTCAGCAAATACTTATTGAGCAAAGTACTCCACTAGTTCTGCAGATTATGGAAAAATTAGACAAATATAAACATCTATCTCACAAAAGCAAATTGTAGAATGTGCCAGTGACATAGGAGAGTAATCAATGTAATTCATAATGAGAAAAATAAAGTGAAGTTTAAAGGCATGTGGAAAATTTTTGAACTTTTGAAGGATGGAAAATATGTCAGCAATAAAAGTGGGGAAATTATGATATAAAAATAGAAGGAAAGTATAGGCAAAGTAATAAAAGGTAAGGGAATATGGCATATGTTCTAGGTAAAATCAGTAGCCTATTTTGGTGGGAGGGAAAAACGAAAGTAAAGAAGGCTTGGGAAAGAATATTGAAAATGTTAAGTAGGACGTGTGTGGTTTAACATGATGAATATCCCAGGAG
This sequence comes from Lontra canadensis, assembly GCF_010015895.1. Lineage (NCBI taxonomy): Eukaryota > Metazoa > Chordata > Mammalia > Carnivora > Mustelidae > Lontra > Lontra canadensis. The sequence goes on along the minus strand of NW_022631074.1, from coordinate 5,651,048 downwards.
TATTCTTGGTGCAGAATGTAGCAGTAATGGAAAACCAGTAAAGGAACATAAGGTATAAAGTGATTATTTAGGGCTATGCTTAGGAAGATTAACTTGGTCACATTTAAAGAAGGATGAATTTGTAGCAGAAACACTTGAGTAGTGTGACTTATATATTCAATTTGATACACGATGCAGAAAATTCACATAAATTTTTTTGTAGATGGGATCATATTTAATTTTCATATTTGTAAAAGTGCTAAGTAATTGATAATGCAATTTTATTAAGAATTCTTTTGTCAAGCAAATAGGCTTAAAGAACTGTGCTCTCTTATTTATAAAATTGACTTCTATACATTAATTTAAAGCTAGTTAAATATACAATGGAGTAAAGTCAATTTCACCAATGTTTACAACCTTATGTTTTTAAACAATATTTAAAGGTACAAAAATTATGAAGACAATATTTCTGTTGTTGAGTTTAGCTTGTTCTGTTTTGGGTTTAAAACTCCTTGATAGCAAGTAATTTGTCTGTGGAATTTATATATATACATATATATGTATATATATATATTTATCCAAATATTTAGATTGATCAAATTTTGGACTAATTATATCAGATAATATAACATCTCAAAATCATTGTGTTTTACCTCTTTAGTGTTTACTCACACTATACACAAGGGACCATGGGCAAATTTAAGTAAAGTATAAAGGGCTAAAATAATAAATGTCTCCGGTTTTTTTAAACAGAAAAACAATGAACTTGACAATGCCCACATGAGAATAACGCAAACTTACTGTTCTCTTTAGAAGGTGATTGTGCATAAGAATCCCCTAAACTTGTCCTGAGTGTCTTGATTCTGTATTTGCTGCATCACTCAGTGGGTCTGTGGCTGATATAAGGCCAATAGCCATACAGAGTACAATGACTTTACAGAAAAAAAATGTTTTATATACCGACCAAAATATAATTCATATTCTTTATCCAATCTGTGAATCCTGAATATTTGAGAAAAAGCAGAATGGGCAATTAAAAATCTAGATAATTGTAACTGAGATTTTCCTCGAATCTTACACCATTCTGCAGGTTTTCCACATAGAGAATACAACAGCATAACTTACTCATGACTAGTGTTTTGAAGGTCTTGCACGTTTTTAGAGTAATCTTTTTGTTAAAATAATTAAGCTAGACATTGAGTCAGTGATTATGGCTTCTAGCAACAGCTTGACACAATTGATTTTTTTTCTCCTATTGTTGACAATAGGAAATGTTATAGGATAACATGATGTTTGTTTTCTCTGTTCCTTGAGGCTCTTTTTTTTTTTTTTCCAAAGCTTTATCTTTTTTTTTTTTTTTTTTTTGCCAGAGTAGAAAAAGTTCATTGGAAGGTAAAAAATTGAGAAAAGTATGAAAGTTCATTGGAAGGTAAAAAATTGAGAAAAGTATGAAAGTTCATTGGAAAGGTAAAAAAATGAGAAAAGTATGAAAGTAACACACAGTATTCCTACCACCTAAATGTTTAACTATCATCCACAATTTAATTTACCTTTGTGTTCTTTTGTACGTGTGTAAATTATTTTTGAAGAAGCTAATACACTGTATATGGTTTTACAACTTTGTCTTTTTCTATAACATATCCAATATAATTTAAAAATTATTATTAGCTTTACTGGCTATTATTGCAATTGGTTATTATTAAAAGCATGCTATTAATGACTAGACACAATGCCAGAGCTAGAAAAATTTTACTCTATTTAAAATTTCCAAAAGTCGTGGATTTCCCTATTATAAATTTTCCTTATTGAAAATTACAAAACTATCTCTAAAAATACATAACTCAAGGCTTTCCTGTTTTCTAGGTTAAAATATTATAAGTACCATTGTTGAGTCAATTATTATAAACATATTTCAGTCTCTTGATAATTTTGTCAAGGAAATTTTAAGAAGTTATATCAGTTGTTCTACTGGGGCAGAGAGTGAAATTATCCAAATTGTAGCCACCTTAGGACACCATTAGTTTTAGATATAAAAAAAATTTTTTTCACATTATCCTACTTTTTTTGTTAATGAAGCTAAAATCATTCATATGTTCATGGGTCATTTACATTTATTCTTTTGTGAATTTTCTTTTAATGCCTTTTGCACATTTTTCTGTAGGGGCTTATGTTTTCATCCTAAAGATTTGTATGTTTTCATAAAAGATTAATAGTGTTATTTGTCTGCCACATGCGTTAAATTCTTTTCCAGTTAATATTGATTTTTTAATGTAACGAGATTATTTTTGATATGGTAAAGTTTCATTTGTAACTACTCAAATATCTTTTTTTTTTTTTTTTACATTTTTGGTTAATATCTTTGCTTAAAATAGTTTTCAGGTAAATATTAAAGTAAATATCGTACCTTAATTCAACACATTATGGTGTGGATTCTAAGTGCCTAGCAGTAATATAATCAAAATAGACTTTGTAGGGGAATTAAATATGCTGTGTCTGCCCTTAATCTCCATGTATTTTATTATTCCTCTTGTGTACTCATTACATCATATTAGGCATAATTTATAGTCCCTTCCCCCCAAAAGTTAACCTTGCTGAAATAAAGAGGGATTTTAAGTGAGTCCAGGACTATCCTAAGTCTCTGTTTTACAGACACTGCTTTGACAGGCTCAGATAATCCTGACCAACATTGGCACTTTATAGTGGATTCAAATATCCGGCCCTGTGAGGCCTGAAATATGTCATACTATTGTCAGTTCAACGCCCTAACATTGCCATGTCATATGCCACGGTGGAACCCTGAGCTCATAGGTTTATTCAGATCTACAGCCATAACCTAATTTTCACAGTATTTTTACAATCTGGGTCTTGTCAGCACCATGATTAGCATTTTAGTACCTTCATGAAAATGCGAGCTTTACTGAATGATTAGCTCCTTGGCTGGGCTGTTTGGCTAGGTTATGGTGGTCTTGTGTTCAGGTGGTCCAGCTAATGTGGCACTAGGGTCCTTGGACCCTGGCTAATGATTTGAATAACCATATTACTGCGATCACCCAGAACTACCACTGCCTACCTACCTGTTTCTGGGCTTTGATCGCTAAATATTGTCAGACTCAAATTTCTGAATCAGAAGCCTACTCTGCACAACAATCTGTATCTAATTCAAGACCAAGTTCAAATTAGCCCCATGGACCACAGTGCTAGTTACCTCCTCTCTTAGCAATGAACTGAAAGTTTAATACTTGATAAGACCATTTGAGTGCAGTACATTTAAGTAAATTTCAGAGGAGGAGTATCAGAGTAGGGGTTGGTAATGTTTTTTTCAGGGAGGGCTTTTCCAGAAAAATGACATTTGAACAGAAACTGTATGAAGTCTGGAGTTAAGAATGTGAATATCATAAGGAAAGGAATCCCAGGCAAAGAGAGCAGCAAGTGCCCAGGGCCTTAAGGTGGAATCATACTTGGAGTGTTGGAGGAACAGGAGGATTAGTATGATTGGTCCTGATTGAGTGAAAAGGAGAGCAGCTGATGAGGACATGATGAGGTCAGGGAGATAGCAGGACCAAGCCTTGTAGAGCTTGGTAGTCCTGGGAAGGACTTCTGTTCCCATTCTAAGTGAGAAGGAAGCTAATAAAAGCTTTCAACAGAGTAGTGATATAATCAGATTTATGTTTTAAAAGGATTACATTGATTATTACAGTAAACTCTAGAGGAGCAAAAACAGGAAGGATATCCAGAAGGCCATAGCAATAATCCAGGTAAATAATTATAGAAAGCTGGGAACACTTTCTTAGTCCATATGGGCCACTATAATAAAAAACCACTGGGGCACCTGGGTGGCTCAGGCAGTGAAGCCTCTGACTCTTGATTTTGGCTCAGGTCATGATCTCAGGGTCATGTGATCAATCCCCACCTAGGGCTCTTGCACTGGCTCTGCCTACTTGAGATTCTCTCTCTCCCTCTTTCTCTGCCCCTCCCCACCACACTTGCACTCTATCTCTGTCAAAAACAGAAACAAAAAGCACTGATTGGGTAGATTAAAAGCAACAGAAATTTATTTTTCACAGTTCTAGGGGCTGGAATTATGAGATCAGTGTGCCCGCATGTTTCAGATTGCGGAGTATTTGTATGTCTCCTCACAGGGCAGAAAGGTCAAGGGAGCTCTGTGGTGACTATAAGATGAATAATCCCATTCCTGAGGCTCTACTCGCATGACCTAATCAGCTCTAAATGTCTCATGTACCAATCCCATCAAGTTGGGATTGGTACATAGGACTTCCACATATGAATTTTGGTGCTGAAAAACAGGCGCTAATGCTGGATTCAGGTGACATAATTGTATTATGATTATATTTTGACAGTGGAACTAACAGAAAATACTGGTAGATTAAAGCAACATGATCGACACCTCCAGGATGTTCAGAGTGTTACCTGGAGTTGGGAAGGTATCATTAACGGAAATAAGCATTTAATTCTGAGAGGGGAAATAAAACACATGGTTCTGGATATGTTACGTTTGAATCATTTATTAGCTATCTAAGTGAAAATGTTGAGTGAGATGTTAGATATATGAATCTGGAGTTCATAGGAAGAGATTTGGGTCAGAGAAGTAAATTTATAAATCTTAATATAACTTGTATTTAAAACCACGAGAATGGATGAATCACCCATAAAGTGAGTATGAATAAAGCAGAGACCAAGTACTGAGTGAGCTTTCAAGCAAAGGAGCACTGTGAGAAAGCAGGGGCCATCAAAGTAAGAGAAGGATCAAGAAGCCATGAGAAGGAAGTATTTCAAGAACAATGAGTGATCGGGTGGCTCAGTGGGTTAAGCCTCTGCCTTTGGCTCAGGTCATGGTCTCAGGGTCCTGGGATGGAGCCCCACATCAGGCTATCTGCTCAGCAGGGAGCCTGCTTCTCCCTCTCCCTCTGCCTGCCTCTTTGCTTATTTGTGATCTTTCTCTCTGTGTGTCATATAAATAAATAAAATCTTAAAAAAAAAAAAAGAACAATGAGTGATCAGTTATATTCAATGCTTGGGATGATTCAACATATTCACCTAGAATTAGCCACTGCCTGCACTTTGACCTTTTCAAAAGCTCCTTTTAAATTTTAAAAATGAAGATTTTTGTGTTAGGGGGATAAACTATTTTTGTTTATGCATACCTGAAGAGGTATATTTTTAAGAACTTATCTTTTGACTATGTTGTTAAAAACAAAGTAACAAACAAAATCTTAACACGAACAAATCACAGCACAGCTGTTATTCCACTCATGAAAGATACAAATGAAAAGATAGAAATTCAGAGAAAGACAGATGATCAAGAAAATTTATTATAGGTTAAGATTGGAGTACCTTAGCCTAAACACCAAAAAGTCTGATCTATTTGAAAATATACAATAAATAAGAATAAGATTGATGGGTTTGTCCAAAATTTCTGAATTATGTCACTTAGCAGGCACCCTCTGATGTTTGGAAAATGATGCATTTAGTTGCAATAAAAATACAAACATGAACACATACACACACACACACAATCTGATTATTTAAAAGCATTTAAAAGATGTAACCATGCATTGATTCAACCATCATCTTACTTTCCCTCATTCACATAACATTCTCATTTTCTTTTTATCCAGTTTAGGTCAGTGGTCTGTTCTGGTAATCAAACTTTTGTCTCAGTTTCTCAGTTCTCTGGCCTCTTTGCTCTTTATGATGCCCACCTGGAAAATATCAAAGCTAATTACACAAAACTCTTTGTTTATATTGTCCCATTATCTGTCCAGCTCAAAGAGCAGTGTTGGAGGAAAACTTACAACCATTCTTGTTTATTTCCCTTAAATTCATGACCCCGCGGGGCTCAGTTGGTTAAGTGTCTGCCTTTGGCTAAGGTCATGATCTTGGGGTCCTGGGATCAAGCCCCACATCCATCCCACTGTTCAGTGGGGAGCTGCTTCTCCCTCTGCCACTTCCCCTGATGATGCTTTCTCTCTCTTTCTCTCTAAATAATTAAATTAATAAAATCTTAAAAAAATTCATGACCCTTAACACAAAATGAGTCCTAAGTGTAACCTGAACAATTTTTCTGTTACATTTACTCTCCTATACAAGGAGACTCTTTCCATCTCTTTTCTTTTGTTTTCAAGTGCCAAATAATTCCTTTTCTATCTCATTTTTCAGCTGATAGCAATGCTTCTGACTTTGTTATTAAAAGTCATTATTAAAAATCAGGAAAAACAAAACCAAAAACCACCACATGCTCTTTTTTTTTTTGACAGATCTATCCACTTAATTCCATCTATTTTCATATCCGTATGCTTTGTTTAACATCTTGCTACAGTGAAGCTAATGTTTGTATCCTACCTGAGCTTGTCTCTTCATATATGTACTAGATCTCATCCCTTTGCCTTCTAAAATATATCAGTTTTTCAATTATCGCCATTATTTTCTGCACCAACATCCCTCTCTTTAATGGTCATTCTCAGCTATATGCAGTTATTTTGTCCATCTAAAACATATTATCTTGAATATCCATTCTTCTCCATTGACTGCCCAATTGAAATCATAATGTCATTAATGAAATAGTTGTGTAAACTTGCTGTCTCAAATAATATCTCTTTCATTTTTCTCCTGAACTCATTTCAGTCAATGTCTGGAAGGCAGATGTTTACTAGAAAAGAATATAATGGAAACTTCTGAAGAATAGAAAGTCTTTGTATTTTGTTTAGTGGTACATATACATATAAATTGTCAAAATTCATTGAACTGGATTCTTAAGATCTGTGCTTCTTACCATACGTAAGTTATACCTCAAAAAAGGAAAAAAAGATGGGGTACCCGGGTGACTCAGTCTGTTAGGTGTCTGCCTTAGGCTTAGGATCATGATCTTGGGGTTCTGAGATCAAGCCCCGTGTCAGGCTTCCCAGTCATCAGAGAGTCTTCTCCCTCTGCCTGTCCCCCTACCCATGATTTCTCTCTTTCTATCTCTCAAACACATAAATAGAATCTTTAAAAAAAAAAAGGAAAAAGATAAACTAGCTCTATTTCCCACTCCCATTTCTCATCAAACCAAACAAAATAAACAAATACATTCAAAAGAGCTCCTTAAGACGGTTAAGTTTTAAAGAGGAGAAACTCTGGAAGAAGTGTGAGAGAGCGCCAACCCAAAAGAATTGCCAAGTGACACACAGGTAAAACTGAGATTAAAAATCAGAGATTCTGGGACGCCTGGGTGGCTCAGTTGGTTAAGCGGCTGCCTTCGGCTCAGGTCATGATCCCAAAGTCCTGGGATCGGGTCCCACATCGGGCTCCTTGCTCTGCCTCTGCCTGCCATTCTGTCTGCCTGTGCTCACTCTCACGCTCTCTCTCTCTCTCTCTGACAAAAAAATAAATAAAATCTTTAAAAAAAAATCAGAGATTCTGATTTCAAAGTTGTATAATTTTGTCTCAGTGATTAGTTATCCAGATACAATGATAGAATAGGATACAACAGTTTATCCAGGTTAAAGACTTTGTGAATACTTAGGTATGGGATTTACCCAGTGGAACAGGTGAAACAATGGAACAGTAATCGAACAAAAAGTGTCTTTTAAATGTCCCTGGAGAACAAGTGTGATTGGGGAAACAGAGTGAAAAAATGAGAGGGCATTTTGGTCAGATAGCAGCATATTGGAGTGTAAGACGATCATAGGTTGACAGCCATGTATGCAGAAATGAAAATAGCACTGGCAATAGTGTATGAAATTTCTCTCACTAGTTAAACTACTCAGAAAAAGTCACATTACTCTTCTAATGCAATTTTATCAGCCATTGAAAAGAACATCCATTGCCTCCGATATTAGTGACAATGTTGAGGTATTTATACAAAAGCAGTTGGTGGTCTGTTAAATCTCATGCAAATATGAAGGATTATCAGGAGGCATATTTTACTGTCAAAAGTCTAGTGTTAACTTTAATTATTATTTAGGAAATGAATCAGGTCATTTATTGTAACCATTTCTTAAAAACTAGTTTTTATGTGCACTTACACATGTCTGTCAAAATGTGTGTGACTCAAAGCTTTGCCAGAAAGTCATTCATTTTATTGAGCTAATCAAAGGAAGGATTTAGATTTTAGCAAGTATACCTTTTCCTTTAAGATATTTGCATGCAACTACTGAAATCCAGTAGCTTTAATTTTAATCAGCAATTCTTTGAGAAAGTTCTTTAACAAAAACCTCACAGCAGATGCTCACATAATACAAAATGTATCCATTAGCTAAACATTAACACAACACAATACATTAACTTGATGTTTTCTTTGATTAACAAACACATTTTCATAATATAACAAACTGCTGTGATTTTATTGTCACAGATGCATAATTTTGCGTGTGTGTGGGAGGAGAAAATATTCAATTAAAGGTCCTGATTAAAAACTAGCATCTCATAAACAATAAATGATTTCAGTTTTTAAAAAATTATTTGTCCCATGATTTGTATTATGTTAGACAAAATGTAAGCCCAGCTAAAAAGGGTATCATAAAATATATTGTATTATGAATGCTAGGGCTTCTATTTTGTCTTTTTCCTTACATGAAAAAGGCACATGTTAATGATGCTTAAAATTTTTCTTACAGCCATATTTTAGAGAATTTGCTTTACTATAGGTCTTATGAATCAAATAGTTTTATTCCTTATTAATTTTCTCTATAATGAATGTTCTTTTTTTTTTTTTAAGGTTTCATTTATCTGTCAGAGAGAGAGAGAGATTGAGACAGAGAAAGCACAGCAGGAGGAGCATAAGGCAGATGGAAAAGCAGGCTCTCCATTGAGCAGGGAGCCCGACACGGAACTGGATCTTACAACCCTGGGATCATGACTTGAGCTGAAGGGAAACACTTAACTGACTGAGCCATCCAGGTGTCCCATGAATATTCTTTTTACAAACAGTAATATGGTACTTTGAGTCAAGCTTATGGACCTCTTGGGATGGATTAGTTTCTTAGGGCTGCCGTAACTAATTACCATGAGCTGCGTGGTTTACAACAACAGACATTTATTAACTCAGTTCTAGGGGCTAGGAGTTCAAAATTAAGGTGTAGGCATGGTCATGCTTCTCTACTAGCTCTGAGGCATAGTAGTACTTCCTTACCAATTCCTAGCTTTGGGTGGTAACTATTAATCCCTAGAGTTTCTTGGCTTGCCGATGCATTGTTCCAAAGTTGGTCTCTGTTGTCACATGGTCTTCTCTCTATGTCTTTGTGTCTTCGCTCCTCTTCTGATAAGGACACCAAGCATATCGGATTATAGCTCACCTAATTGAGTACTCTCATCAAGTATCTTAACTTGATTACATCTGCAACAATTCTATTCCCACATAATTCTCATTCAGAGGTACAAAGAATTAAGACTTCAACTTAATCATTTTTGGGGACACAATTCAACACATAACAACGTGTCATGTTGAATTTGTGGGAGGTCAGTTGCAGAGCTAATTAGCAGTTAAAATCAGAATGTAGAAAAATTCCAGTTTGACTTGAAAGGATCATAAATTGCAACACTAAAATATGACTTTTTGGCATAAGGATTATTTTGAGCTTGTTATTTTTGAGAAATGACAGATGCAGGAGAACTTTTTGAAAACCTAGTAGAGGTTACCCTTACATTTATAAAATAAATCTCCATTTCTAAGAGTTTGTTGTGTTGTGTTGTGTTGTGTTGTGTTGTGTTTTCTGTATCACCAAGAAGAGGATATCTAAATCTTTAGAAACTTTCAGTGGTGAAGGTGAAGACTTAAATCTGCACAACAACTTTATCCTTGTTTACTGTGCTTTGCATGACAACCCACCACAATTGGCTTCCGCTTCCCTCGCTTCCCTCGCAACATCTTTCTTTGTTTTTAGTTGAAGCTGGTATTTAATATAGTGGCTTGGGCTGTTTCAGGGAGTTGCTCAGTTTTCCTGGGTGTTCTGCAAGTATAAAGGAGGTATATATGTAAGTAAGCTTTTTTTCCCTCTCCTGTTAATCTGTGTTTTTATTTGTTTATTTTGTTTTTATTACAGAGGGATCTCAGCCAAGAATTTAGAAGGGTGAAGAAAGAATGATTTTCCTCCCCTAAAGATTCAGCTTTTAAGTATGTTACCTGAAATGGGGTTCCCCCCTTGGTGGTTATTGAACCAAAAGACAACCAAGCCAGAGAACAGGGAAAGGAAGGGTTTTACTTGCAACAAGTGAAGGAGACCAAGGGATATTTCTCAAAATAGCATCTTCTTAAACAACAAAATTGGAGGTTTCAGGCTAAGGGTGCATACATATTCATGAAAGGACTTGTACAATGGGGGAAGTAAGCATGGAATTGGGGCAAAAATCATCTTAAAGGGTCAGTCCAGATCGAAGTCATGAAGGCTGGCAAGAGGTTCATATCATCAAGTCCCTGGCTTTAGTTGGTATAATATTTAAGTGCTAACCCGGGCTTAAATCTTGCAAAGATAACTCAAGAATGTGTGTCAGGTCAATCTTTTAGTTTTGAACCAGTGCTGGGGGTTTTATCACTGATTTATTGTCCATAATGTGAGTAGGGCGATCTATTAGCCTTATAGTGGCTGATAGTTCTTATATTCATTTGTTCCCTCAAAATCATTATCTGTTGGGGTCTATTCTGCATATTCTGGGAAGTTATACAAGAAATCCTCTCTGGGCAAGTAGTACTGGTTAGGCATGGATGACAAGATGACCAGGGATTTAACTGACTTATGTCAAGAAAGTTTTCCATGGACCTCTAAGTCTTTCTGCTTGCTTGTAGACTTTGAATTCCCCAGAATTTCCTGCAAGGTAAGGGTCAGAGTAAGCAATATCTGACATGAGGCTTGGAAAGTCACCTGTCATCTCAACTGTCAGGACTCTAAAATGGAGAGGATAATTTTTTTAAACATTTTATTTGGAAACTGCCGGGAATGGCCAGCAATCCCTGTACTGATGGATGAAAGATTACTCCAGACTTTGCTGGGGAAGAGAGGAGAAGGCAAGGGGATCAACGCTCAGAGATGTAGATCCTTTGCTCGTTTTTGTTACCCCTTTATTGGTCCTTCAGAATACTCACAAATCCTTATCAGTGTTTCTCAAGCATGAGATGTGTGACAGGGGGTCTTACTGAAACTAGGAGGACCTGTTCATGGGAAAGATACCATATGCTAATGTGTGTGTTCTATGTGTTCTGCTAAACATAGCCTAAGGGACAATGCATATAGCTTTTAAATCATAGGGAGGCTGAAGAAAGCTTCGAGGAAGGCAAATCCCTCCTCCCTCCCCCAACCACCCGGCATTCCAACAGCAGAGTGGTCACACAGTCCTCAGTGTTCCAAAGGCCTTCACCCTTCTCCGAAAGCTTTCCTGCCCTCAGGAGCCTCTGTGTTACATTATAGCAAGCCTGGTATCATGGCTGATTTCATGCTCTACATTAACCCCAACAGAAACAATTACAGCATCACAGGAAGTTATAAAAACAGTAGAGAGGTCTGATATACCTTTTATCCAGTTTCCCCAATAGTTACATTGTACCTAGTTACAGCATTATGTCAAAATTAGGAAATTAATATTGGTAAAACATGTGTAAAGTTCTGGGCTATTGACCTTGTGTAGAATCCTATAATTACCAATGCAATGAGGATACAGAACTATCCCATTCCGATGAAGACCCCCTTATACTCACACTTAACTTAGAGGACTGTAAATCCTGCAAGAATTTAAAACAAATTCGATTTTCCTGAAGCTGACAAGTGAAAAAAAAAATTATGAGTTTGGTTGACTTCTGGTATGGGAAGACCAGGAATGAAGTTTTATAAGGCCAGTCTCTGGCCATGCAGTCAACAGAATTTACCTCAATAAATACTTTGAGCCATGGTTTGTTCATTTTTAATCTAGCTTACAGAGTTATTGTGCAGATGTGAAGATGAATGGAAAACTGTGACCTAGGATCTAAAACACAATTTCTCACCTTAACATTTGCTGCCCCTTAGTTAATTGTAGCAGACCCAGCGAGTGTGTGACCACCACCCATCTGACTTCAGTCCACACTCCGAACCTGAGCAAATCCTTTTTATGTTGCATGCTGCCAACTCTGTCCCTTTCTCCCCTTTGCTACAATTTCCAAAAGTACCTAAACCACCCTGTAGAGACAAGCAAAGTGTATGATATTAAGTCGAACAAAAAATGGAAGAGAGTAATGAACCCTGGAACACTACTGATTTACTATTTTGTCTTGTCATCACTTTGTATTTTTGTAAATAATCAAGTAATTAAGGCAAAATTATATTATAGGGCACCTGGGTGGCTCAGTTGGTTAAACAATTGCCTTCAGCTCAGGTCATGATCCTGGAGTCCTGGAATGGAGTCCCACATCAGGCTCCCTGCTCAGTGGGGGTCTGCTTCTCCCTCTAACCCTACGCCCCCTCTCATGCTCTCTCTCTCTTTCTCAAATAAATAAAATCTTAAAAAAAAAAGACAAATTTATATTACAATGAAATAGCTACATGGGATGGGACAGAGAAAATAACTAGAAATCATTGTTTTGGGACTACTCAAATGTAATAATCTAAATCTATCTCACACGCTCTATGAAGTACTCAACAAAGTCAACACAACAAAGACTTTAAACTCTGTGCTTAAAAGTACAAGAACTAAAGTTACTCTACATCTGTTATTATTATTATTTTTAAAGATTTTATTTATTTATTTGACAGAGAGAGAGCACAAGTAAGCAGAGCAGCAGGCAGAGGGAAAGAGAGAAGCAGACACTTCTGCTGAGCAGGAAGCCCGATGCGGGGCTCGATCTCAGACCCTGAGATCATGACCTGAGCTGAAGGCAGCCACTTAACCCACTGAGCACATATTATTGATTTAAAATCTGTTACACTAACCTAACAGGCATGTATTATGGTTGTGAGAGTACTTAATCTTAAATTGAAAGACCATGGCCTTTTTTTTTTTTTTTTTGTAATGCCTACATCATTGTCTCATAATTATTGTTCTGTAGATAACTATTTTAACAGAAAATTGTTGTTTTGACATATCTTTCCCCACCACCCCCCATTTCCTAGGGAGCTTTTAGAGACACTTGGTATCTATTTTTGTGCTTTATTCAACTATATGCCTGCTCTCCAGGAAACACCCTGAATACAAGGTTGCCAAATTTACCAAATAAAAATGTGGGAAGCTCAGTTAAATTTTGATTTCAGATAAAAAGCAAATGATTTTCTTTAGTGTATGTCCCAAATATTGCATGAGACACACTGCTACTAAAGGAAGAAAATGTTGTTTACCTAAAATTAATATGCAAATATATGTCTTATATTTATCTGTCAATTCTAACTGAATGCATAGATTTTTACCCCTAGGGAAGTATTGCTATGAGTGTATCTTCTTGCAGATACACAAGACACTGCACCCTCTGAGCTAACCTTCTCATGCAAGCGGTTCAACTTCCCAGGATCGGTAGATACTCTTAGAACTACTCCACTGAAATCTCATTTTCTCCTAGGTTCACACCATTGTTGTCTCTCTCTCTCTCTTTTTATTACCTGCACTTGAAGTAGACAAAAGCATCTCCGAAACAACGTAAGTTTTTCTTACCACTTACAATGTGACATTAGACATCAAACACAACTAGTTATTTCCTCCAATGGTAATGTCTAAGGTTCCCTCCTGATTAAGCATTCTGAGGGTCTAAGTTCAATTTCAGCATGGCAAATGTGCAAATTATATGATTAAAATAGGTGGTGTGGGTAAAATAGCCAAGTACTATTGTCGTTGTTTCTTAGCCCCTATGTTTTGAAAAATCATAAAATGTTATTTAATATATGTTCACTTTTTATAATTAATATATATGTATTCAGTCATTTTTAAAAAACATTTATTTATTTGAGAAAGAGAGAGCATGCTTGAAGGGAAGGGCAGAGAGAAGGGCAGAGGGAAAAAAATTTCAAGCAGAATGACTGTTGAGCACTGAGGATAGGCAGGCCCGTGGCCAGCTTACCCAGGAGCTCGATCTCAGGACCCTGAGATCATGACTTGAGCTGAAATCAAGAGTCAGAGGCTTAACTGGCTGTGCCACTCAGGTGCCCCTATAGTCATTCTTTTTAAGAAAACTACTGTGTTCAGTGTTACTTGCAACAGGCCAGAATTTAATTGAAAAAGTATCTGTAATTTAAAAGAAAAGTGTCTGTAATGTAAAAGGGGAAAAAATGTATCTATAATGTGGTATTTCTACCACAGAGGACTTCAGATTTGAATTCTTATTTGAAAAAAACAAAAATCTTTAAATATTTGAAATGCATTCATCACTTGTCACAAACTCCTTCTGTTGTGTTAGAATATTTTTTCCTTGCTAATATTCAAAACCAAGCATCCCAAAGTTCTTTCCTTGGGTTTTTCTAAGCATAGGACTAAATAAAATTAAACTTTTATCAGCCCCTGTCCTTCTGTCTTCTGCAGGGTTGATCACTGTGGATTATTTACCATGCCACTCTTGGCTATTACAGACCCACTACCTTCCTCTTGTTTCAATTATAGCATTAGAATTCCAAATGAAGGATTCTGGGAAAAATAATTTCTTTGGACTAAAGTGGTTCCACAGTGTGCCTTCTTGTCTACCTGAGGATTTCAAGGTTCATTTGCTTTATCTTCTTAACAACTCACTATTTTCTTTTTGTTCACCATTTATTAGAAAATGACCATTCATAAACCACCAATCATATTTTCCCCTTTTCCCCCTCACTCTATGACCTCTCCTGTTTGCTCCCCTGTAGAATAAAACAGTTTTTAGCTATCTCACTGAAAACAAGAGCAAATCCATTATTTAAAAAGACACATATAAATAAAATGTATAAATACAAATATGTGCATGCGCGTGCACGCGTGCGCGCGCACACACACACACACACACACACACACACATTGTTAGAACCGTTTCCCCTGGATTTGTATAATGTGAGTCCAAAGCTGCTTTAGATTTTTCCAGCAGGAATTACACACCAGTGAAGCTTGTGCTGCACTCTCTGGGGACCCTGTTCAAGCTCTTCTCATTAGGCTGAGGGGAGGTAAAAGCACCCCTTACTCCTTCCCTCTGCAAGAAGAGGTGATGCTCCCAGCACACAAATAACACCCTTCAAAGTCCTGCCTTAAATCTCTAGCTCTGATATTCCAGTTTTGGGTGACGGGGTTAAGTATCACCAAACTGGTTTTGGGTATTTAATTTTTATAATTTGATGTGTCAGTCAGTAATTGAAATGTTGTAATTATCACCATAGGTTCTGAGTCTAAATATCTCATTCAAAGTGCCACTAAAATCTGATTCACAGCATAACATTAATTGGAACTCAGGAAATACGGATTGATTGACTCACTTTTTTTAAAAATTCAAAGTAAATTTGGTAGTGTCCATCATAAACGTACATGAAGAGCCACTGAATTACTATTGAGGCATTTAAGATGGTTTTACACAAATGGAACAAAGTCCTCTTCAAGCCAATATTTTAATAAAAACATACTGTGATGGATGCATGGGTAGCTCCATTGATGAGGTGTCCCATTCGATTTCTGCTCAGTTTGTGATCTCAGGTTCTTGAGATTGAGCCCTGCAATGGGCTCTTTGGTCAGTGGGGAGTCTGCTTGAGATTCTCTCCCTCTTCTTCTACTACTCCCCCTGCCATGTTCTCTCTCTCTCTCTCTCTCTCAAATAAATAAATATCACTTCAAAAAGAGCTATACAATGTGAAATTTTAACAGATACACATTTAACAACTTTTTAAACTTTTTTTTACCTATAGTAAGTTAGTTTCCTTAGCTATAAGCATCTATCTTTAATTTGTAAGAAGAAACTGAGGATATAGTCATTTCCTAAATGTGTTAACATTAGATATTGTGCAGTATTTTTAATGTATTTTGAGGTTAGACTATCTTTAATTTGTTCCCTTGGTTTATTTTATGATTCTATTCATAAATTTAGAATATAATTCATTTTAATGTTTGAAATTTCCTAGGGAATTCAGCATATTAAAGCAAGTTAAAGATTTATTTTTTTCCTAGTTAGATATTAGCTTGTCGTTATATATAAAACTCTATTGTAATAATAAAGCTTATCATTTTTAAAGTGTTTTATATACATCATCTTAATAGTTCCTTACAATAATTTTGTAAGGACAATAATAGCATCTGTGCCCTCTGAGAACAAGAATTTATAAGTAGAAATGTTAGACTTAATAATTTCATCTGATTCCTTTTAGTAGGAACTTTTTGTTGAAGTATACTTACAGAAAGGTTGTAAAATCATAAAAGTAGAGTTTGATGAATGTTTTAAGGTGAGCTCAGCCAGTTATGTATAACCTCAAAAGATCCCTGTGTTCTATTCCAGTAACAACCCCTCCCACCTATGCCCAGGGCAACCACTATCCTGACTTCTAACACCATAGTTTCATTTAATTAGTTCTTCAACTTTACATAAATGAAAACATAGAGTAGATTCTCTTTTGTGTAGGTTTCTTATGATCAGCATTTTGTTTGTGAGGGGCACTCATGTTGTAAGAGAACCTATAGTTTCTTCATTCTTACTGTTACATTGTCTTCCATCATTTGCCTATACCAAGAAAAAATAAAGGGTACCGAAAAGAAAGGATAAACCTGTTGGTAAATATTTAAGTGCAAAATGACAAATATAGCTGATCTAAAACACATCAGGAAAATAATTAAAAATAAGTAGAAAGGATGTAAAGAAGTTCAAGAATTTTAAAGTTCTAGCATTAATGAGGAAATTGTTAATATAATAATTTGTATTAGGCTCTAATTAGTTAAAACTGCATAATACTGGCATTGGCATTTAACTAAAGCGATCATTTGAGAAAGACAGAGTGTTGAGCTGAGAAAATTATCTTTGAGAAAGTCTCCTTGAAAGTTTTGTTTAGCAGTGACAAGCTGCCATATATATGCCATATATAACCATGTATTATTTATATAATGAATAACCATTTATTGTTCAATATTTAGTAAAGTATGTGCTAGGTAATGCTTATAAGCTTGGTATATATCAGTGAACAAAATAGATGAAATGCTATGCAGATAACCTATATTTTTGGAGGAAGAAAACAGGAAACTAAAGACAATAATTAATAAATTATTCTATAGGCAATATGTATGAAGGTGATTAAGGTTATGAAAAAAACCCTCAAAGTCAAGCAAGTTAAAGGGAATGGGAAATATCCTGTTGATGAGTAGTTACTAGAGGTAGATTTCAAATTTCAATATGGCGGTCAGGTCACTACTTATGAGAAGTAGGAGCTGAACAAAGTCTTGAAGGAGGTTAGCCACACAGATAATTGGGCATTCCATTCCCATTGAATATGGGAGATCATTTCAGGCAGGTGTAATGGCCAATGCAGACCTTAAGCTAGAGTAGGCCTGGTATGTTCTGAAAAGAGGAATGTCAGTAAAGCTGGGATATTAAAACTGAGAGTGAGAGGTGGGGGCCAAAGTTCAGAGCGATAAGAAGGCCTGAGATTGTGTGGGGCTAGAAGACAGTTCTAAAGACTCTGTTACTCTGACTGAAATGGGAAGCCAGTGAAGGTTGTGAGGAGGGGCATCATCTGATTTCAGTTTTTAGACGCTGACTCTCACTACTGTTATGAGAACAGACTATAATTAAACAACTCTAGAATCAAGAAGATAAGCTAGAAGACCACTACAGTAATTTTACCAAGATATAATTTAACCAAGACTGCCTGCCTCAGTTCAAGGTGGCACCGGAGGAGGGCTGAACCTTTGAAAGACATTTAAAATATTTCAAAAATATAGCCAATAGAACTTTGTAATAGATTGGATATAGGCTATGAGACAGAGAGGAAAACAAAAACAAAACCAAAAGAGAATAACTTCAAGGTTTTGAGTCTAAGTGTTGAACTGATCAGGGGAAGGATATGAAGGAGGTCACTTTTGTTTTTTGTTTCATGGTGGGGTTGGTGAGGACTTTATCTTTGGATATATTGAGAATGGAATATTTATTATAAGACCAGGTAGAAACCTCAAGTAGGCTGGTAGTGGATACACTACAGAGTTGTGTGAGTTCTGGACTGGGGATATATATTGGATAGTTATTGATGCAGAGATGGTGTTTAAAGTCATGAATCTAAGAGAGATTACTTAGGGAATGAGAATAAATTGTGAAGAGCATGGGATGAAAAACTGGGCCCTGGGGTATTTCAATATTCAGAATCTAGTACAAAAGAAAAGGTATCATCAAAGTATGCTGAGAAGAAGGAATCAGGGAGGTACAGGCAAAACCAATATGGTGTGTATTGATTTGGCTCCACAGAGAAGCAGATACCAAGATAAGATTAGATATACAAGAGAGTTTTAGTGGGGGGAAAAAAAAGAAGAAGAAGAAAAGGAGGCAGGCAACCAAGGGAAGCAGAGAGAACTTTCTCATTTTGATGGAGGTCTGAGCACTGTGAAAAAGACGGGGAGGAAGGAGGACTGAGGAGAAGAGTTTCAGAAGGCAGAACTGTTCTAAGAATGTTTCAGCCAGGTGATAGCAAATCCTGAAACTGAAATGGATTAGAGGAGTCTGTTTCTCCTGGATGACACGTTAGGGCTCATGCTATGCGCAATCATTGGCTGGGAGCAGCCAATTGGAAGCATGAAGTCAACACACAAATACAGGAGTGGATCCAAGAGTTCTAGGGCAGGCAGTTCCTCAATTGTGCTGCCCACACCAGGATGTCAGCATGGCACCAGTATGGTATCCTAAGAAGCAAGTGAAGAACAAAAGGAAGGAGGGAGTGCGGAATTATGTGAAATGCCGATGAGAGGTTAGAAAAGGAGGAAGGCTAAGAACTAACAACTGGATGTAAAAACATGGTGTTAGTTGATGGACTTGACCAGAATGGTTTTGGTGGAGTGGTGAGGAGTGAAGCCTAACTTGATTGGGTTTAACAGTGAATGGGAGAAGAGAAATCAGACCATGAAAACAGACTCCCTTTTGGAAATTTGTTACAAAGGAAAACAAAAGAAATAATGAGCAATCTCAGTGGGAGTGGGGTTAAGAAAAAGTTTTTTCTTGGGGCGCCTGGGTGGCTCAATGGGTTAAAGCCTCTGCTTTTGGCTCGGGTCATGATTCCAGAGTCTTGGGATCGAGCCCCGCATCGGGCTCTCTGCTCAGTGGGGAGCCTGCTTCTTCCTCTCTCTTTGTCTGCCTCTCTGCCTACTTGTAATCTCTATCTGTCAAATAAATAAATAAAATCTTAAAAAAAAAGAAAAAGTTTTTTTCTTTTGAAAGACAGAAGAATTTAGCAGCATGTTTATATGCTGATGGAAAAATTCAGTAATTATCCAAAACACTTAATGGCCCTGTACTAGATTGTGATCATATATTTTTCCATCTCTGTTTCCAGGCCTCTTGGTGATGCAATTTTGCTCCCATCAAAAGGTGGCATTTATTTCCTCAACTCCATTATCTGAGCTGACCTTGACCCACAGAATACTACAGAAATGACACCATCCCTCTGAGGCTCGGCTTTAAGGAGTCTGCAGCTTCTGCTTTCACCCTTTTGGAACTCTCTCCATCATTTAAAGAAGTCCAATCTAGCTAGTGGTGGAGGAGAGCAGAGGAAAACTGAGGCAGCCCAGCCAACAGGCGGCACTGACCATCAGACATTTGCATGAGGTTACCCGCTCTAGTCAGATCTCTAGGGGACTGCAGTGGATGAGTTCTCCCCACCATGGCAGCAGAACTGCCCAGCTAACTCCAAATTGCCGATCCGAGATTCACAAGACAGAAAGAATGACTGATTGTCAGTACTTTCGAGGTAATTGATACAAGACACCAAATACGTTTCTGAAAATCTTACTCTATTTTTCCTCTATATGTGTAATGTTTACATTAGATAAGCTAAGGAAAGTTCTACACACTAAATGCAATTTGTAGTTTAGCATGTCTATGTCTTAACTAGCTAAATATGTTAATCTGTCAAGGTCTTTTTCCTCCAGATATGTGAATGTACTTTTATTGCCTTTGGTTGCTCACTTTTTTACACATATTCTTGTGACAGTTATAATCTACTATACTGTATTACAGACATTTCTTAATTTCCTGAGTGGGTGCAGCATTAAGAAGATATGTCTATTATGAAACAACTCAAATTAATTTTCTTTCATGAGGTCTGCCTCCCTCCATCCCTCCCTCCCTTCTTCCTGAATTCCTACAGAATCCCTTCCTGAATTCCTGTAAAAGTGCATTTTATTGACGAGACCCAAATAAATTTTTATTTGACATAACAAAGGGTCTCTTAAAAATTAAAATGTAGAAAAATAATCTCTATAATATAGCTCTTGAAGTTAGAAGCTCCTGGACATGAAGTAACAAAGTAAAATTCTAAATTCTTCAAAAACTTCTAAATTGCCTGATGTATGCTTTAATGTAGTTTTTAACAATTGTACAATATATTTCTTTTACTCACATTAATGGTGTACATATACTCTATCACTTAGCTGTATAAACTTGAGCCACTTAGCTATGTAATCTTGAATAAGATTCTTAATCTTTTTCTCCTTCATTTCCCTCACTTTAAGAGTGTCATAAATCTGGTAACTATCTTATAGATTTTTCTTAGAATTAAGTGATACATTTCCATATAGCCATAGAACAGATCCAGAATGTTATGAGCACTGAATATTAACAAGCATTATTGTAATACAATATAATATCTATTTTTTTTCTCATTATCACTTTAAAATATTGGCTTTGGCAAATAATTCTAGAGAGCTGGCTCCTTATTAATTAATTTAGTCAAACATTCAGGCAAATGATATCCTTTATTTACTTTATATCTATGTTCTCTGGAACCAAATACCTCTGAAGTCTGTGACAATAAGTAGTCACTGGATATTTTCTGCAGTAAAATCACAACTTCCACTGATGTCAAGTGGATTTAATTAATTTAAACTATAAAAATGTAAATGGAATTTGGGGGAATATTATAAAATGAAAGATAAGGTCATTAGTAATAGTTTCAGAGTTTATTATCTTCAAAAATAATGTTTCCTGCAGATTGTCCAAGAAAGAAATAAAGTTACCATCTACTGCTCTCAAAAGTCTGGACTAAAATTTTGGGGAAAAGAGTATGAATAAATGGTTAATCATGATTATCCAGGTCTGTAAGAACTCAGGACTTCATGTTGTTCATATGGTAAGGTTGCACCACACATGTTATTATAAGGCATCTTGTGGCTGGTGTACAAGATTGCAATTCATACTAACAGATGTTTGGGAAGGAAATTATTTGTTTAATTTGTTTATAAGTCACAGGATTTTTGTCTGAATGTAATTATAGGAGGAGACCACAATTTATGAATGGATTGTATTCCAAAAGTGCAGTTATGAGTCAGTTGTTTGGGACTAAGAACATATTTTTATGTATAAACTAGGTTAAATGTTAGTGTTTCCCAAGCAAGCCCACAAATAGCTGCTTTAACCCATTATTTGGTGACATTATGTGCCTATTACTCCTCAGTCTCTGGAGAAAAGATTTGAGGAGAAAATGGCTTCTTCCTTTTCTGGCCAGTTTGTTTTGATTCCACTGGCGATAGCCTTTTCCCCTTTCCAGCTCTGCTTTTCCTCTGCTTTCTCAAGAGATCTCATAAGCTCTAAGCCACCCTGAAGAACTACAACTCTGGTCTGACCCATTCTTGGCAAAATTTATACCATTCCAAATTTATCTGCTTCTCCTTCCACCAACATGATCCATATATTTTTTTTTATGTTGCTTATGTCAAGTTACAGTAAGAAAACAATGTAGCTTAGTTATTTTTTACCCTAATGGGATTAAAAATTATCCCAGGAGTATTTCTGATTTAAAACAAGGTATTTGTTCATCCAAATTACTATATTTAATGGGCCTTATGACTAACAAAATAAAGGAAAAAAACCCAGACATTTTGGAGCAATTTCATATTGGACTTAAGACCAATATGCAGACCTTTTACTGCCAAAAAGTCTGTCCTAGGAGTCATTTCCTTCCATTAAATTTGTTTCTCACAACTTTTTCCTCTTTGCCTTTCATAAACTAACGTGTTGTCTAAAACTCACTTAGTAGTTCCCATTTTAACAATGATAAACACTGAGCTAAAAAAAAAGAAAAAAAGAAAGATTTTATATGTGTATATATTGGTTTCCCTGAGTATACTTTTTTCTTCTCACAAATCAATAGATGCCTATTTAATGCTATTTGTTTGTTTCCCAAACTGAGTAGTCCATTTCCTCTATAAATAGAGGGAGTACTTATTATTTGGGATTCATTGTATGTCTGTAGCTTAGTTTGCCTAATAACTAATAAATTCCCAGTAAATATTTCATGAATAAAGAAAAAAATAAAATTAATTTTTATTTTAAACATGCCACAACAAACACATAAAAGTACTTGAGTAGAAATAATCAAGTATGCTCTATAGATTAACAAATCTCTGTTTAGGGAAATGAACAGTGTGATAAATTGGCCTTTTGACTCTAGCTGCTTTATTTTTCTGGTAAGGATAAGGGTTAACTTTTGTTTTTATTATAAATAATAAATAGTCACTGTTTCCACCTAGAAAATTATGCTGATTTACTTATGTTGTAGAAAATAAAAAGAACAAAAAATTAAGGAAGAAATGCTTTTGTAGTTGTTCTCAGGCCAAGCCCATACGTATCTGACAGTCAGTTGGCATTGTAGTTGAGAAGAGGGATTTCAATAATAAGGTATCCATAAAATAGAGTTTTTAAGTCACTTAACACATGGGTAAATAAAATTGAAACACATGAAGTGCAGAGGGGGTGCAAAACACCTGAATTTAAATATGCAACCTGAGCCTAGAACAACCCAAAGTTTTATCTGCTGAGGTAATGCCACAGAATGCAATAAACTTAAAAGTAATCCACACAGACTGTCATGTTGGATGTACTTTTCTTGAGTTTAAACAACTCTTCCCTTTCCTAAGCATTTGGGTGGCCCTCTCTGATTTACACTTGAACACTAACATGTACAACATGAGTCTGTGAGGTCTGGAGAGAACACACCACCACGCAACAGATGGAGCTGCTTGTTTATTATCAGGTATGAGTTAATAACATGCAGTCGTGTAAAGACTCGCCCTCAATCCAGCTCTTTTTAAGACTGTGCAGTGCTATTAAGTTCAGACATAAAGTGTTATGGCACACATTGATTTCTTGGTGGATTCTTTTCAAATGACTCATCTGCTCTTTATTTTCAACCATTCTTAAGTTAATCCTTTAAATGAAATTTCAACAGAGAATACTTCCCAAAGAACCCATGAGGATTAACTTCATTACGATAATAAATAGTTTCTTAGCTTCAAACACTTGCATACAATATTGACTTTGCAAAATATTATTTTTGTACTGGTACTACAAATTAAAAAATGGTGTTACTTCACACATATTCATAACAGATACATTAGGAGTTGATGAAAACTTTCATAATGGCCACTCTTACAAATCACAATAACATAAAGAGAGATTCCTTATTGTAAAGATTTCCACTCAGTTTGTAATTTAATTTTCAATCTGAGACAGTTAACTCCTTTGAGTCTCAATATCGTTAATACATTAACTCCATGTGCCAAGAAATATGCAAGTGTTTAACTAGAGCTATCGGTAAGATCACATCTTTGTAGCTATTGATCTATCTATGTAAATGCCACAAGAAGTAACTGATAGTATTAATACTAATACATACTAGTATATATTAATCACCTATTAATAGCTGAAGATTTATACAAGATGTTTTAAGATGTTTTTGCTTATTCCATTATAACAATTCTGAGAAAAAGGAGTGAAAATTATTCCCTTTTACAACTGAGTTAAGCAGCTTACTTAAAGTCAGCTTAGGTAAATAAAATCATGATTGTCATTGGAGCAAAATTAAGAGCCCCCCCCACCAAGTTATCTTTCTATAGACACCTTTTGTTGGATTTGCAGGAACAGCAGTATGAAAGGGTGAGCTTTAAAAAACTGGTCTTGAACTTAGACTTATCAAACATGATCTATAAGCGCCCAACTCTCCACTACCCTCAAACCAGATTCCATCTACTTAGCTCATCTCTGTTTTCATATATCTCTTCTTTCTGTTTCCATCATCCTAACACTTAAATTTTTTTAGTTCCTCTATTTGAAATCTATGTAATCTTTGCTACTCAGTTCAATGGCCACATCCTCAAAACCTTCCACTATTATCTGAGCCCTCGTTAATCTCTCTTTAGCAGTAGTGTCATTACTATATTATTCTTTGTTGTATACTGACTGTTTCATTCACCTAAAAAAATAAAACCCACATTTTAACACTCCATTCTCTACCTTATTTCCATGTTTCTAATTATTTTCCATATTTGCTTATATGTATATATATTTTAAAATTTTAATCTATTTTCTATAGATGCCCATATATATTTGTATCTGATATGACAGATATCATATAACAGAATAACACCCAAAGGGGGCAAGTTAATTGCCTTTGTCAGATTAGTAGAACCAACACATTCTCATTTGTGTTTTGATAATACATATTACACAAAGCATAAGAAAATGCACTAGCAATTTTAGCATCATAAGGTATTGACAGTCATTATTGGTCTATCAAAAACCATCCTCACAACCATTTTCCTTCTTTTATGATAAAAGAAAATAGATTTAATTCACAAACTGGTATTGATTTGACCAGTAAACAAATAAAGTGTAAGCCACGCATACAAGAACCATTCCCCTTGACATTGATTGACTCAGGTACCAGCATGTGATGCAGATCTGTTGAATACAAAGTAAGAAAGTGTATGTTGAGGCATTTCCTGGAAAGTTTTCTCTATCTTAAAAAAAGGAATAAGCCATTTGCGACAACGTGGATGGAACTAGAGGGTATCATGATTAGCGAAATAAGTCAATCAGAGAAAGACAACTATCATATGATCTCCCTGATATGAGGGAGAGGAGATGCAACATGGGGGATTAATGTGGTAGGAGAAGAGTAAATGAAACAAGTTGGGATTGGGAGGGAGACAAACCATAAGTGACTCTTAATCTCACAAAACAAACTGAGGGTTGCTGGGCAGAGGGGGGTTGGGGGGGGTTATGGACATTGGGTAGGGTATGTGCTATGGTGAGTGCTGTGAAGTGTGTAAACGTGGAGATTCACAGACCTGTACCCCTGGGGAAAAAAAAATATATATATATGTTTATAAAAAATAAAATTATAAAAACAAACAAACAAACAAAAAAAAAGGAATAAGTTTTGTGCCTTTGTATGTTTCTGAGTGAAATGATAATGCCTAGAATTTCTGCAGACATCTTATGATTTGAAAGGAAAATACATAAACAATGAATCTTGGAACACTGAAAAAAACTAAAATTAAGAGGTTAAACAAATAAATAAAATAAGCTCAAAAAAAAAAGAAGAAGAAGAAGAAGAAAACATACTGAGTTTCTAAATTAGCCATCTCGAACCCACACTTTCTCCAGAAATTCTGTAATGTAAATTAATAAATTTTATTATATGAAAGATTAAACCTTACTTTTAAAGCTATATTTGGTTAGGTCTCTGGTTACTTGTAGCAGGATGCAGCACAATTGCTATAAATAGCCTAAGATATAAATATTATATGATCTCACTTATATGTGGAGTTACAATAACAACAACAAAAAATCAAACTCATAGATACAGAGAGAAGGTTGATGGATGACAAAGGTAGGGAGTAGGGGATGGGTAAAATGGGTGAAGGAGATCAAAAGGTAGAAACTTCCAGTTATAAAATGAGTCATGATGATGTAATGTACCGCACAGTGACTACAGTTAATAATACTATGTTGAATATTTGAAAGTTGCTAAGAAAGTAGATAAAAAATACAAAATAACTGTGGTAATGGATGTTAACTAGACTTATTGTGGTAATTTTACAATATATACAAATATTGAATCACTATGCTGTACACCTGAAACTAATGTAATGTTACATGTCAATTTAACCTCAATAAAAAAAAAATTAAAGAGAAAACATAGCTTAACAGATACTTAATCTTACTAGATACTCAGAGTGATTAAAAAATATTTTGGGTTATTCCTTTCAGATGTGTAATCAAATATTGCTACTTTGGGATTTTCGGCCATTCTTTCATTAGGTGACATAAGTTTTAATAAGTACTAATAAGTGTTATTAGAACTATAAGTACTATAGTACTATTAGAACTATAAGTTCTAATAAGTACTATTCTTTGAAGAAGTAAAATAAATTGTTAATATGAAAGGAAATACCCTGAAAGAGTTTAACTGTTAATAGAAGAAATGTCAAATGAGCAAAACTATATCTTCCTAAGGAGAAGTTTGTATCAGTTGTTTACTACAGAATACTGTGAGTCTTTAAGCGATTTACATAATAAAAGTATACATTTCCCCCTATTTTGGTTAAAATAATAACATATGTTTCTACATAGAATGCTAAAAATTTCTGATTTAACAAAGCATTTATCATGATTACCAAACATTTCTTAACCAATAGAAAAAGATCATAAAGACTGTCAAAATAAGATGATCTTGATTTAGTCTCTGCTTTTATTTCTTTCCAAATACCAACTTGAGTTCACTTGTCCTATTAAAAAGTGTGGGCTTTGAGGGAAAGATGAGCAAAGCATTCCAGATTTGCTAATATAGCACATTTTGACAGGTTGCTGTGCATAGCACGATTGATCATCAGGTTGAGAACAGAAATAAAAAGCAGAGATGAAATCATGCCAACCTGAGGGATATAAATGTTCTGTTAATCTTTTAATTATTTTTTGAATAAATTGAGCTGACTTTTGCTTTCTAGAGTTTATTTCACCACTTTAATATGCTTTACCTACTCAGCCAAAAAAAAAATGTTTAAAATTTTTAATATATTATCCTTCAGGCCACATGGTATAGAAGATGGAATGAACACATTATTTGGGATATTTAAATAATGTATGTATATTTCTTCCTTGGTTATAGGAACAGAGGTCTTGATTTTCTTCTCCTTGTGCTTTCATGTTTTGAATTTCCACTTATAAAGAGGAACTTGAAATGAGTTAGTTAACTAAAGCTACTGTTTTCTCTTATGTAAAATTGGATATTATCATCTAATTTGCATAATTATAAAACTCATCTTTAATAACATATAGAAAAGCACTTAATACTTGGCTTAATCTAGGCTTAGGAAACCTGAAGGGTTAACAACCTTTGTCTAGTGAAAATACCAAGTTTGTAAATTAATTAATACATTATTTAAAAATAATATTTTGCAGGAATAATATAAACAAGAAGGCCAAATAAGACATCTCTTCTCAATAACAGCAATTTGGCATTCATCCACATACAAAAATGCCTTTGTAAGAGCTGTGAGATTCAATACTAAATGCCGACAGTCCTAGGAGGAATCTCACCCACCTGGGTATCAGGTAATAAACATATAGACTTTAGTCCCAGCAGAGGACCCTCTGGTGACCTGTGAACAGCTCCAGCTTCTCTAGGCCACATGTTGAGAGCTCCTGGAGAACACTGTTAAACAATCACTTACAGACCAGAGAGAGCCCTTGTGGAAGCTCAGGAATCCAGTAGAGAAGTTTCATTAGTAAGAGACTACTGTGAAAATTATCCATAAAAAAATTGGGTTAGAAGACATGGATAAATTCCTAGAAACACACAACATACCAAGACTGGATCATGAAGAAATAGAAAATCCAAATAGATTAATAAAGAGTAGGGAGACTGGATCAGTAATCAAAAAAGTTTCAAGATATAAAAGCCTGGGATCAGATGGTTTCCCTGCTTAATTCTACCAACATTTAAAGAATGAATACCAATCTTTCTCAAAGTTTCACAAAAAATTGAAAAGAAGAGGACCTCAAATTCACTTATAAAGCCAGCTTTACACTGATACCAAAGCCAAATAAGGGCTATGCAAGATAATAAAACTACAAGCCAATATTCCTGATGAATATAGATATACGCAGGCAGAAATTCTCAACAAGATATTAGGAAAACAAATTCAACGGCATATTAAAAGAATCCTATAGGATAAACAAGAGGACTTATCTGTGTGATGAATGGATGGTTCAACATACACAAATCAATAAATGTGATACATTGCATTGGTAAAAGATAAAAATTATATGATAACCTCAATGATTGGAGAAAAAGTGTTTGACAAAATACCACATCCTTTCTAGATTAAAAACTCTCAACAAATTAGGTATACAAGGAATATACATCAATATAATAAAGGTCATATGTGATGAACTCCCAGCTGATATCATATGAAAATTAAAAACTTTCCTCATGGGGCACCTGGGTGGCTCAGTGGGTTAAGCCGCTGCCTTCCACTTGGGTTGTGATCTCAGGGTCCTGGGATCGAGCCCCACATCGGGCTCTTTGCTCTGCAGGGAGCCTGCTTCTCTCTCTGCCTGCCTCTCTGCCTACTTGTGATCTTTCTCTGTCAAATAAATAGATAAAATCTTGAAAAAAAACCAAAAACTTTCCCTGTAAAATCAGAAACATGACAAGGATTCCCACTTTCACTGCTTCTATATAGCTCAGTACTGCAAGTCCTAGCTAGAGAAATCAAGCAAGAAAAAAGAAACAGATAGCATACAGATTGGTAAGAAAGAAGTAAAATTGTCTGTTTGCAGATGATATGATCTTATATAGAGAAAATTCTAAATGCATTGCCAAAAAGCTATTAAAACAAATGAGCAAATTCAGTATAAAGTTACAGAATACAAAATCAGCATGCAAAAATCAGTTACATTTTTATACATCAACACTGAAATATCTGAAAAAGAAATAAGATAATCTTATTCACAATGGTGTCAAAAACAATGAAATATTTTGGAATAAATTTAAACAAAGAGATGAAAGATCTGTACATTGAAAAGTATAAGGCTGATAAAAGAAATAGAAGAAGACACAAATGAATGGAAAAGATATTCTGTGTTTATTGATCAGAAGTATTAATATTGCTAATATGTCTGTCCCATTCAAACCCATCTACAGATTCAATCCTTATCAAAATTCCAACGGTATTTTTTTTTAAAGATTTTATTTATTTATTTGACAGAGAGAGATCACAAGCAGGCAGAGAGGCAGGCAGAGAGAGAGGAGGAAGCAGGCTCCCTGCTGAGCAGAGAGCCCGATGCGGGGCTCGATCCCAGGACTCTGAGATCATGACCTGAGGCGAAGGCAGTGGCTTAACCCACTGAGCCACCCAGGCGCCCTCCAATGGTATTTTTTATAGAAGTAGAAAAACTTTAAAATTTGTGTGGAATCACCAAAAACCCCATGAAGCCAAAGTAATCCTGAGAAAGCAAAACAAAGCTGGAGGCGTCACACTACCCAATTTCAAAGTATTTGCAAAGCTGTTGTAGTAAAAAAATATGGTGCTGGCATAAAATAGATATGTAAGCCAATGGAACAGAATTGGGAACCCCAAAATAAACCCTTACATATATCATCAACTAACATTTGGCAAGAGAGAATACTCAATGGGGATAGGATAATCTCTTTAATAAACTGTGTTGGGAATACTGGATAATCACCTGCAGAAGAATGAAATTGGGCCTTTATTCTAACCATTTACAAAAATTAACTAGAAATGAATCAAGACTTAAACAAAAGACCTGAAACCACAAAACTTCTAGAAGAGAAAAAGCTTCTTGACCTTGGTCTTGGCAATGATTTTTTTGGGTATGATACCAAAAACTCAAGTAACAAAAATAAAAATCAGTTAGTGGGACTACATCAAACTAAAAAGATTCTGCTGAACAAAAGGAATAACAAAATGAAGAAGGCATTCTATGGAATGAGGACAGTAATTGAAAACCAACTGACAAGAGGTTACTATGCAATATACATAAAGAACTTATACAATTCAATAGCAAACAATCCCAAATGATCTGATTAAACAATGGCAGAGAAACTGAACAGACATTTCTTCAAAGAGGAAATCTAAATGACCAACAGGTATGGGAAAAATTAACTTCATTAGTCATCAGGGAATTATAAATGAAAACCACAATGATATATCATCTCACACTTGTCAGAATGGCCATTATCAAAAGACAAGAGATAATAAGTGTTGGCAAGAATTGTGGAGAAAAGAAAACCCTTGTTCACTCTTGGTGGGAATATAAACTATTTCAGCTCTTATGAAAACAGTATGAAGGTTCCTACAAAAATTAAAAAGAGCTTAACATATGATCCAGCCATCTACCTCTTGGTATATATCAAAAGGAAAGAAATCAGGTTCTCCAGTAGATCTTAACTTCAAAATTCATTGCAAAAGTATTCACAATAGCCAAAACTTGGAAACCATCTAAGTGTCCATCCACAGATGAATCAATAAAGAAGATGTAAATATATACAACGGACTATTATTCAACCATGAAAAATAAGGAATCATGCCATTTGTGATAACTTGAATGGATCTTGAGAGTATTATGCTAAATAATGAAGTTAGAGAAAGATAAATACTGTGTGATATCACTTGTAAATGGAATCTAAAATGATGAACTCACAAAAGAAGGAGTAGAATGATGGTTGTCAGGAGCTAGGTGTAGAGGAAAATGCTGAGATGTTGGATAAAGGGTACAAACTTCCATCTATAAGATGAATAAATTCTAGGGATCTAAGGCACAGCATGATGACCATAGTTAATTATACTGTACTATATACAATATTATATATTGTTAAATTACATTATAATATATAATTTTAGTTATAATTATTATATAATTGAAAGTTCCTAAGACTGTAGATCTTAAGTGTTCTCACTACAAAAAAAGAAATTGCAATTATGGGAGATGATGGAGGAGTTAACTAACCCTACTATGGGGATCATTTTGCAATATATAAGTGGGTGTTTTGTATCAATTAGACCTCAGTAGAGCTGGAAAAAGATAAAATATTACTTTGTTTTGAGTAATGTTTAAATAATTCTGAAAATAGTTTTACAACTTAATTTCTTTAACCTGATACATTTAGAAAATTATGTGATTCATCCTGCAAATATTGCCACTTGTAGTCCACCTCAAATATGGATAGAACTGATAAAAACCTTCTATAAGTAAAAAGTTATTGTGTCTATAAATCACACATTAAAAATCACACATATTAAGTAAAACATCAAATAAATAAGAAATATGTATAAATAGATGAAAGTCATATTTAAATTATTGGGACACAGTTCCATGCTTTTTAGTAACTCAGAATGTAATCTATTCTGCTCTTTATAAAAATAATTACTGATGTGTTTTAATTCCTGTTTAAAAAGATCAGAGAAATTAAAATATTAATTTAAGGACATTATGATTAAAGAATAATAAAACAATACCACCAGAACAGACATCTGTCATAGTCCAATAATGAATAAAATCTGCTAAGTTACAATGGAAATGTAATTTTATTAGGCAAAGGCAGCCAAATGAGCTCAGAAAGTGTGACCATTATCATTTACTCATTTCTTTGAAAATAATTAGTAATTGCTTTCTAGTTGTCAAATTAATGACAATTTCCCTGACAAGTTACATAATTAAATAGAGCAAAACCTCTACTCACAAGAAGGTTCTATCCAGTAACTGTAAAGAGTATATCAAAGAAACTGGTTGAAGAAAATTGCACTTCAAATAATGTCAGTTGATACAATGAATGCAAACACAAGTTTAAGAGCAAACTTGGAACTGAAAGCCTAACAGGAAATCACGAAGTAGTAAAGACATGCTATTAGGGTAAGCTGTCATTCAAGCTGGCGTTGATGACAATATTATGACTTTCTTCCACAGATGACTATGATGGATTATCATGAGAAATAGGGGGAAGAAGCAAAAAGAGGGCAGCGTTAAATGTATCATTTCTGGATTCAATGAGTAAAGTAAAAAATGAAAATCACCTCTAGAAATAATAACTTCACCTTCGCTTTCGTTTATATTATTTCAACAGACAACCTAATAATACTTCATATTCCTAAAGGGAACTTTGGTTTCTTCTAAGCACAATTTAAGATATTAAGATATTAAAAATAGATTTGTTTAGAGTATACAAAGTTTGACTTGTAACATATGAGAAGATTGCATGGGATGTGATTTTTGATTCCGATTATAGAGAAAGAAAATGGCAAATGGGTTTTTCCTGTTGAGAAAGATAGTGGACAAGATGTGCACAAAGAGAGTTAGCTGTTCCCTTACTTGATTTTAAGTAAATGAAATTAATTCTAAGTGTATTTGTCTTTGTTACTCTGGTCTCTTAATAAAAAAAATATATATATTGACAGTTAAATGCTTATCCATTTCTTTATTTTGCAGAAGTAATGAATAACAACTATTTGAATTGCCAGCACAGAAGGAAGAAAAAAATAGTAATATACCAACTTGATGGAAAGAGACTATGGAAAGCATCTGACTCAGGGTGAAATGAATGAGGAAAATGGTGAAAGAATATTTGTTGAATGAACACACAATGAATACAGAAAGTACTAGGCCATTGGTTTTAACTCCTTCCATTCCATTTCATGAATATATGGATATTTATCCATTTTCTTATTGATTCATGCTAATTGGTTCTATTTTTGTTATTAATAAATATTGCTATAAGTCATCTTACATATGTGTTTAGTAGACACCTATGTGAAGTTCTCTAGGACGGACAATTAGAAATAGAATTGCTGTATCATATGGGGTGCATGATTTTTTTATTTCAGTGATGTACAAAATCTAGAGAAGTTCCTTCACATTTACATACAAATGGTACTATAGGTTACAATAGTGTAGAATTCTTATAACCATTTCAGATGCACTAAGCGGCAGGGCTTAGATGTTAGAGGGTGTCTTTAGAATGTTGCCTAAAAAAAGCATGGCAAGTTGATCTCCATTACGAATATCATATTTATATACTCCAATGTCAATCATTTCCTAGAGTGCATTAACAAGAATTTTGAGGCCATGACTAAGTTTCAAATAGAGTTTCGTGATTCAAAATAATATTTATCTTCTTTGGGGGTGTTGAGAATTTTGATGAATGTAATAAATATTTGCCATCTGAAATTTTTCTGTAATAGACTCAGAAGAGAATGGTATAGAGTTTATAGAATTTGGCACTAGCTGGGATATATATATATATATATATATATATACACACACATACACACACACACATATATATATTTTTTTCTTATATAGCTAATGACTATGCTAGGTTTTATTTATTTTATCTTTTAAGATTATTTATTTATTTGACAGAGAGAGCATGCAAAAGCAAGGGGGAGGGGCAAGCAGAGGGAGAGAGAGAAGCAGACTCCCCACTGAGTAGGGAGCTGCATGCGGGACTTGATCCCAGGAGCCTGGGATCATGATCCAAGCCAAAGGCAGTTGCTTAACCAACTGAGCCACCCAGGCACCCTAGGTTTTTATTCTTCTTATTATTAAACAATAATAATTTAAGTGAGAAATCTTACTTATTTCTTTATACATGTTGATATAGTCATTATCTCTTGTACTACTAACATAAAAAATTGTATCTGTTCAATAATTATACACAAAAAGAAGAGATATTATGTAGTATGACTATTTTTAATTCACTGAGTATTTCCCATTAGGGTTATTTTTCTCTG
Organism: Lontra canadensis; assembly: GCF_010015895.1. NCBI lineage: Eukaryota > Metazoa > Chordata > Mammalia > Carnivora > Mustelidae > Lontra > Lontra canadensis. The sequence continues at coordinate 5,617,397 of NW_022631074.1, read as the reverse complement.
AGTTTTGGGAAGTTTATAAATGCAATCAGTGTTTTATTTTCTTCTGAAAGTTAATCTTAACAAATATTGATGCCTCACTAAAAAGTAATACTTTATCAGACATTTCAGACACATGCATGCATATACACACATATAGGTAATTATATTTTGCTTTAAAATAGCATGGTTACATGGCTTTAAACCGTTTTACTTCATTTTTGAAGTTATAACTTCATTTGAAGTTATATTTTGAAGTTATTTATTTGAAGTTATTCTTGTTTATTTTTCTCATGAAGACGTATTTATTTATAAGTACCATTAGGTATCTACTATCTTCCTGATATGTACTCTGCAAAGATTAAGATAGCTTGGGTCAATAAAATATTGCAAATATTGGGTCAATATTTTAGTTTTGTAGAATTGCATGGTCCCAATAAAACTAAAAGTTTTCTATTAATAGATTTTTTCATAAATATGAGTAAGTATTCAGGTCATCATATTAAATTAGGGTTTATATTTTTCATTCAAACATTTCCCAAATTAATATGTAAATAATATATCTATCACATAAAAATAATTTTACAGAATAATTTTATGAAAAAGGAGAAGTAAGCTATAAATTTTTCAAGTAACAATGACTATTGGCACTCAGAAAATATAAAACTGAAGATAACTACTGATCAAAATTTAATAATTAGAGAATATCTCTGTTCTTAAAATTTACTTATTACTCTGTAATACTAAAGAACTGCCACTCTTGTGGTACACACAAATTAATCTAAACTAAAGGAAAATGAAAAAGTAATAATATTATGTATCCATTTGAAATAGAATGTTATAAGGTTTGCATCAAACAAATTAAAAAATATTAACATTTATAAAATGTGACGAGTAGCTTGTCAAAAAACAGCTGATTCTAAAAACAGCAAGATTTTGACATTTCATTATGTAAAATTAATTAGAAAGCCATATAAAAACTAAAAAAATGATTATAGTAACTCATGTTTTTATTTCTTCTTTTCATGTTAGAGACCACTAGTATCATCTACTTAGTCTCACTTAAGAAGACAAAATTATTTTTAGAGTTTCAAGTATATTCTAGAGCTTTATTCCAGAATAGTGGGGTTCCTTATATTTTTAAAAGAGAGTATGTGAAAGGCTCACCTCTCAAACCTAACCCCCTTTGATGACTCATGTGAGTTAATAGATATAATGGCACATCAGTAAGAGCCTGGAAATTGTCCAACGCCTTCCTTTTGAGATGGGTTACACCCACTGAAGGAGACAATGCATTGAAGGCCACGGATTTTTTTTTTTTAAGATTTTATTTATTTATTTATTTGGAAGAGAGAGAGACAGAGAGAGCAGAAGCAGGGGCAGGGGCAGAGTGACAGGGAGAAACAGACAGACTCCTTGCTGAGTGCAGAGCCCTCATTCTGGCTTCATCCCAAGACACTGAGATCCTGACCTGAGCAGAAGTCAGATGCTTAACCACTGAAACCTTGGAGCCCTGGACACAGGTTTTATAAATGTCATTTTACCAAGTATTTCTGTTGAAAAGTTCATAACATAAGAATTGATGCTTATTTTTCAAGAATGAGAACAGAGTTTGCAATTTTTTTAAAATTTTTTTTAAGGTTTTATTTATTTATTTGACAGAGAGAGAGACAGCGAAAGAGGAAGCACAAGCAGGGGGAGTGGGAGAGGGAGAAGCAGGCTTCCCACTGAGCAGGGAGCCCCATGCAGGGCTCAATCCCAGGACACTGAGATCATGACCTGAGCCAAAGACAGACGCTTAATGACTGAGACACCCAGGTGCCCACACAGTCTGCAATTTTCTCACTTTTCTCAAAATTATCTCAAAAATATTTGCCATACAATAGATGTGTTCTTAGGCATGGATGGCTTGTATTCTGATATAGAGTTCTTTCTTTGATGGTCTAATCAAGGTTTTTTTTTTAATCTATATTATTAATCAGAGATATATTTAGTGAATTGCTGAGGGATCTCCAAGAAAATATGGCTAACTTGGTTCCCAATACTCTGATTCTTAGCCTGTGCCTTTTATTGTTATTATCAGGGAATTTTTTTAACGTACACCCAAACAAGTTATATTATCTATGTATTTGCTAATGTTTATTGAAAAAGAGATTCCTAAGAAATTGCAATCATATTATAGACCAATATTGGGTACCCTTCATTAGTTTTCCCCAAAGATTTTATCTCGTGCAACTATAGTATAATATCAAGACAATGAAAGTGGTATTGGTACAATGTGCATTTATAGTTCTGTCATCTTATCACATGTGTAGAATCATGTAACTGCCCCTACAATCAAGATTCAGTTATTCCATCACCACAAACATTCCTGTCATGCTACCCCTTTATAATAGCACCCACGCTTCTCTCCCTACAATTTCTAATCTCTTGAAAATACTAATCTATTATCCATCTGTATAATTTTGTCATTTCAAAAATGTAACATAAATCAAATCAAATCTGTCACATTTGGAGATTTTTTTCTACAGATTGTTCATAAAAAATCTACCTAAGTTGCTTTGTGTATCAATAGTTACTTTAATAGTTTTTAGAATTCCCTTTTATCAATCTTTACTGTTTTTTAGTGTATTTTTTTTATCGTTTTGTTAGTAGTTATTCTAGGTATTACACTTACGTACATAATTTATTGTAGTATACTGATGGAGACACTTTACCAGTTAGAGTGAAGTATAGAAAATATACCTCCATTTAAATTCTTTTCATCCATTTATAATATAAACTGTCTTCAATATTTCTTTCTATACCTTGAGAAGCACATCGGAATATTGTTATAATTTCTCCTTTAATTATCAAACATAGTTTAGAAAACTCAAGAGATAAAAGTCCATTATATTTACTCATTTTCATACTCTTTCTGTTGTTCTTTCTTCATTTCTAATATTCTCAGTTTTCTTCTTTATTCATTTTCTTCCTGTTTTAGGAATTATCTTAAGCCAGTATCTTAGGGTAATTCTGCTAGTGACAAACTCTTTTAGTTTTCTTTTGTCTGAGAATGTCTTAACTTCTACTCCATTATTAAATAATACTTCGGTAGGATATAGGATTCTGGGATGGCTATTTTTTTTTTTAATTAGTTACCTGAAAAATGCTATGCCACTTCTTTGATTTCTGATTAGAAATCAACTGTTATTTGAATAGTTCCTCATAGTAAGGTATAGTTCTTTTCTTCCTCCCTTCAAGGCTCTGTTTTCTTGTCTTTAGTTTTGAGAAGTTTGATTCTTATGGTCTTGGCATGGATATCTTTGGTTTATTCTATTTTGGGTTTCCTCAGCTTCTTTAATCCATAGGTTTATGAGTATTTTGTTTGCTTCCCAAATTTGGGAACTTTTTAAAATACTCGTCCAGCACCACTTTCTTTCTTCTTTTTCTGAGACTTCAGTGACGTACTTTAGCTCTTTTATTACAGTTCCATGGGTCTCTGAAGATCTGTTAATTTTTTTCTGTCTATTTTCTTTCTGTTGTTGAGACTCAGTAATTGGCATCATTCAATCTTTAACTTCACTGATCCTTAGCCCTTTTCTTTCCATTTTATTGTTGAGCAAATACATTGAGTTTTAATTTTAGTTATTTTATGTTTGGTTCTAAAATTTCTATTTGGTTCTTTTTTACATTTTATATTTCTTGGTTAAGACTTTTTTTTTTTTTTTAGAAGTAACCACTTTTTTTTTTTTTGTTAATATTTTATTTGTTTATTTGACAGAGAGCTAGAGAGAGAGAGCACAAGTAAGCAGAGCGGCAGGGAGAGGGGGAGAGAGAGAAACAGGCTCTCCGCTGAGCAGGGAGCCCAATGCGGGGCTCAATCCCAGGACTCTGGAATCATGACCCGAGCCGAAGGCAGCCGCTTAACCAACTGAGCCACCTGGGTGCCCCAAGACTTTATATTTTGTTTTCATTTGTTTGAAGCATCTTTGTAATTTCTTTTTTTTTAATTGAAATATAACTGGTGTACAACATTCTGTTTCAGGTGTATGACATAATGATTTGACACTTACATACATTATGAAATGGTCACCATAGTAAGTCTAGTTGCCATTTGTCACTGGTCATTAAATATTAGTGAATATATCCCCTCTGCTGTATTTTACATCTATAGGACTTATTTCCTTTATAACTAGAAGTTTGTACCTCTTAATTCTCTTCATCTAATATAATTTCTTGTTGAAGTATTTTTATAAGAGTTACATTGAAAACATTGTTAAATAATTCCATCAGTATCATCTCAATGCTAGTATCTATTCATTATCTTTTCTGATTCAACCTGAAATTTTTTTGATTCATGATATGAGTTTCTTTCATGATTATCCATGATATTCTATATATCTTCTTATGACACACTGATTCTCATTTAAATCTTCTGTTTTGTCAAGTCTCCTCTGGAAACATGATGGTTGGGAGGGGAGAGAAAGCTATCAGGTTGAGATGAAAGTTGCTTCCCAGAGAAGCTTCTATTAATACCCTGAGGGAGCTGGGGGGGAAGATGCCTCATAACTGCTGGATGTGGGTGAGAGTTTGGAATCCTCATTAGACATCCACCTTGGCTGGGAAGGTTAGGAACACTTTGTTAATTGCTTCTTATTTGACAAAAAGGCCTTGTCACTGCTAGGATATGGTGAAATCCAGAGTTTCCATTATGACCCTCTCACATCACCCCAGCTGAGAGGGGCAGGGGTGCTTGTTACAGCTGGGTTAGGATGGAAATCCTAGGTTCTCAACAAGCCTTTTCTGACATCACCTCTCTGTGGGAGGAACAAAATACCTTGTTACAGTTAGGTAAGGTTGGGAATCTAGGCTTCCTACTCAAATTTTGCTGATTTGGGTAGAGGTGGAGCCACTGTTTTTTCTATGATACTTGCATAAAGTAGAACAGATCTTTCCTTCTATCCATCTTTCCTTCCTTCCGTCCTTCAAGTTTTTATTTAAATTCCACTTAGTTAACATACAGTTTATTATTAGCTTCAGATATAGACTTAGTGATTCATCACTTACATACAACACCCTTCTAAACATCTTCTATCTTGCTTTGCTACCCTTTTCCTTATTGTTTGGCTATAGAGAACAGACTTTCTTTGGGGCTTTTTGTTGTTGTGCTCATTGATATAAACTTCTTCAGCAGTCAGTTTGTGATATAAGCAAAATGAAAACCTAGGGAACTAATAGGCTTGTCTTCCCTTGGGTCCTAAGTCCCCTAGATGGTCAGCCGCCTTCTTTCTACCTTGAAGAACATTCTTATGTATAGTTAGTATATAATGTACAGGGTTTTAGCTGCACTTAGGGAGAGTATAGGAAGAAGTGGATCTACTCCATGTTTTTTCAGGATTAAAAGTCCATTATCTATATATTTTTGAAAGTTATTTACCTCTTAGGGCTTCTATGCTCTTATATATGCCTAAACAAATGGACTTGGTAAAGTTTTTGGTCCTCTTGAGTGTTTCTATTATAGGGGAAAAACACAAGATTTTGTTTTTTATGTATGTATTTCTGAACCTTGACTCTGCTATATACCAGGAATATGAAACTGGACATGTGATTTAATTTCCATATCCTTCTTTACCTACAATACAATGCCCATTCCTAAGGTTATTGTAAGGTTTGTATGTAAAGCTGTAGGCATATAGTGGACACTCAAAATTAACTCTTCTTCCTTTTATTTTGAAGCTTTATTTAACTTCTGGCTTCTTTATTACAAACAGGTATTGTGCAGAAGAATGCATATAGAAAGTTTATGAGAGAAGAAAATAAGCTGTGGTATAAATTTTGGTGTAATTTAGCTACTGGACATATATTACCTTCAAAGCCTTCTAGATTTTCCTTATTGTATCCTTCTAGAGTCCTGCACCACTGAGAATTTCCTTGGGCTTCAAAATAAAAATCTCTTAGTTGAAAAACAACTATATCATAAAGTTTATTGAATCTTTTAACTCTCATAGACATTTTAATTTTCTTTGTGAAGGTAGGTACAGAAATTTCAAAATACATGAATATTCTTGCACATACATTTTTTAGATTTAATTCAGCATATAAGGAACTAGATATTATTCAATATTTATATTTATCCACATATTTCAGTTCCAGTTATTGTTAATGCTCATTTCAGTAATCTCCAAACTGTGATCCCTAAGGAATTCTCTTGTCATTTGTCTTCTTAAGAATGTCTTGAATCTATTAAACAAAGAATTATTCATTTTATCACTTTAAGTAATTGTAATTGCAAACCAAAACTTCTGATTAAGAACATCAGTTGTTGATTTAAATAGAAGTAATTCTGGTTAAATATATGGAAAAAAGATGATTTAGAAAATGTGCAGCTTTAATTTGAATGAATGTTGGGTTTTTAAATATTTGTTAAATAATAAAAATTATTTTTAGTGATTCTGTATTTTTTTAGTACAGTGATAACAACAAATACATTTTGTTTTCTAAATTTTATATTTAACAAAATTCTGCAAAAAGGAAATAAACATAACCTAAATGCTTTTTTTAAAAAATTTTATTTATTTATTCGAGAGAGAGACAGAGTGAAAGCGCATGAGAGAAGAGGTCAGAGGGAGAAGCAGACTCCCCATGGAGCTGGAAGCCTGATCTGGGACTTGATCCCAGGACTGAGCTGAAGGCAGTCACTTAACCAACTGAGCCACCCATGTGCCCAAACATAACCTAAATGCTTTTAATACCACAGTCAAGCCAATTGTTATTTTATGAAAATGACTATATTGCTAAAATTAATTTATAGTTCATTTAACTTAACAATTGAATGATATAGGTTTTTTTTAAAGATTTTTATTTATTTATTTGACAGATCACAAATAGGCAGAGAGGCAGGCAGAGAGAGATAGAGGAGGAAGCAGGCTCCCCACTGAGCAGAAAGCCCAATGCAGGGCTCGATCCCAGGACCCTGGGATCATGACCTGAGCCGAAGGCAGAGGCTTTAACCCACTCAGCCACCCAGGTGCCCCATATAGATTTTTTGAATACTATGTCAAATTCCTTCCATTTTAAATAATTTATCTAGTGTCAGTGATAGACTGGAAGGGAAGCAGAAACAATATTTAAGACTCAAGTATAATAAGAGAGAGATCCAGATGCTTTACATCTTACTCTGTACTTCCCCAGTAGTTCATTGTGTGCATCATTTGTGATAAATCATAGCTTCCTTGCACTATATCATCATCATTGTCATCCAAAGGCACTCAGAACCCACTGAAGTATATAAGTTATCGCTCAAGAGACACTGAGCCACACTGGAAAAATGCATTCACATTTTTGAGCTTCTGAAATAAACTTTGATAAAGTAATTAACCAGAAAGAACCTGGTTTGAATATTCATTGGGCACAATATTATTGAGTTGGTATCAATCTCCTTTTTCTCATCTGTCAAATGAAGATAAATAATTGCTTAGTCACACTTCATACACTTAAAGGAAAAAGAACACTCTATTTTTAGAAAATTATTAAGAAAATCATTTGACTGATTTTTTTCCTCAATATGTACTTTGAGAGTGACATAAATAAAAGTGAATTTTCAGGGGGTCAAAAAAAAATCCCCAATCTCATACAAATCCTTCATTTTCACCCAGTAGAATTCTAACTAGTGATTTATAAGGTGAATTCTACTTTATGTTCAAAATTTAGGGCTACTATATTTTTCTGAGAAACTCTCTTGAATTCCACAAGATTACATGCTCCTAGTATGTAGGAGCATGTAATCTCCTACATACTAGGAGATTTTCTTACCACCTTGAAAACCCTGAGGACAGAGACAAAAAATCATTTTTCTTACCATCTTGAAAATACATTTTCTTACCACCTTGAAAACCCTGAAGACAGAGACAAAAAATTTTCCTGAGTCCCATTTCCAAACACAATGCAGTGAATGTCTGGATTTTAATAAATATTTGATGAATGAATGTAAGAAAACATTCATATGCAGTTTTCATCAGGCAAAACAACTTTGTGGATAATAATAAGGTGAGTTTTTTAAATCTTGTATTGAAATCACTTAAATATTCAATCTTGTTAATTCATTTTCATTTTATTTTATTTATAATATTTTCATTTCATTTTTTTATTTAAATTTTACACATATAATGTATGTGCTTGGGATCTTATTGAATATATTTCATTGCTTTATTTTCAGCAGATGATATCTCACAAGAAATTAATCCTATCCCATTGCTTTAATATAAAATATTATATCTTCTGATTCATATTCTTACCTTTCTCCCAATTCCACACATTCAAATGCTCTGAACTCATATGGTTGAAAGAGATATGATGGAGGCATAAAGACATGTAGATGAAGTAGAAAAATAGTCAGTAGTAGAACCAAACATTGATTATAAAGCCTCCAAGATAATTCAATGGTGAAAAAACTGGTCTTTTTGACAAATGGCACTGGAAAAATTAGATGTTCCTATACAAAAACTGATATTGACTAAGAACCTAAATAAGAGCTATATCTATGAAATTTCTAAGGGAAAAAAGTGGATTAAAATCTTTGTGACTTTGCATTGAAAAAAATTTCTTAGATAAGACAAAAAAATCATTCACTGTAAAAGAAAATATGTATGCATTAGTCTTCATCAATGTTAAAACCTCTCTTCTTTGAAAGTTGCTGTTAGGTAAAGGGAAAAGACATGTCACAGATTGTAAAAAATACATATTTGCAGAACATATATCTCATGCCAGATTTTTACCTGAAATTTCAAAACAAAACAAAACAAAACAAAAACTTTTTGCTACCCAATAATAAAAACACAGAAAAACAATTCCAAAATGAATAAAATATTTGAACAAATAATTTACCAAGAAAGGTAATTAAATAGTTAAAAGCATGGGAAAATATGTTCAATGTCTTTAGTCATCAGAAAAATGCAAATAAAAGCTGTAATTGAGATATCATTATGTAATTACTAGAATGACTAAAATAAAATTGACAATACCTTATGGTGTTCAGAATGTGGAGTAACTAGAAATCACATACATTTTTGCTGGGAATGCAAAACTGTACAGTCAATTTGGAAAACACTGTGGCAGTTTCTTTTGAAGGTGAACACTTATTTATGACCCTTCCATTGCATCCCTATATATATTGCTCCAGACAAATGATGATATCTGTTTATACAAAAGCTTGGATTCAAATACTCATAAGCTTATCCTTTATGGGAGAAAAAAAAGGGAGAAAGAAAAAACTAGATACAACACAGATATTCATCAACTGGTGAGTGAATAAACAAACTGTGGTATATTCATTTAATAGGATATTATTCAACTATTAAAAAATTGATTGTTAATACATGCAACAGCAAGGAGGAATATCAAAAGCACATGTTAAGTAGAAGATAAAACATAAATATTATATGATTCCATTTATATGACATTCTGGAAAGAGAAAACTATAGAGATAGAAAGCAGAACAGCATTTTTTAAGAATTTAGGTTGAAAGAAAGATAACAGATATATAAAGGAATTTGGGGGTAATGGATGTGCTCTATATTTTAATTGTGATGATATTTATACAGCTGTATGCATTTGTTAAAACACATCAAACTATAGATGCAAAATCTTAGTTTTATTGTTTCTCCATAAAAAGACATACTTAAATATCCTAATGAGTTTAACCCAACTATTTTAAGTGAAACCTGCCTCCCACCTCTGATCCCCCTTATCTTACTATACTTTTTATTTTCTTTTAGAGCATTTATAACCTTATAATATACTAGTTATTTGTGTATTTACTTATTTATTATTAAGTGTATGGTTTACTGTCTCCTGCTAGAATATATTTTCCATTAATAGTATACATAGTAATAGTATTTGCAGTGTCACCCAGATCCCCCACTCAGGATAAATTCACTCATTATCTTCGGTTTCTACAAGTGTGAAGGTTAGCCACATCAAGATGTCTTTTTCTAGGAATTTCCCCAGGTCCAAGAGAACCACCTAGTCCCAGGTCACATTCCTTTCAAGAAGTACACACATATTGACTCAGAGGTCAGCATGGTATGGCCTAAAACCAAATCTGGTTTCTGGTCTGTTTTTATAGGTCACAGAAAATACATTTTAAATGTCCATAAGAATGAGAATAAGAAGAGAAAGAAAAGAAGGGAAAAAAGGAAGGGGAAGAGAAGAGGGAGAAAGAGAATAGGTGATAGAAATTGAATGTGGCCCACAAACCCTAAAATATTTACTACTTGGTCTTTAAAAAGGAAGTTCACAGGTTCCAGGAATGGTTGATATAAGGATATAAAGGACCTACCTATTTGTTTCTAGGAGCACAACTCTGAAGTGACATCCATAAGATTGGCTGAGGACTTTTTTTGTGACTGTATGCTAGTTCCTTCCTTCACTTCTTCTCCAGCATTGTTAGTACAAATGGTATTCCCAATAAAGTTTCTCCATGCTAATCTCTGTTTTAAAATCTATTTTGCAGGAAGCCTGAATCAAGACAATCTGTGCTGGATTGGTCCAAGGAAACAGATTCTCATGTAAGCCTTGGGTTTGGGCCACTCACTGGTAGACTCGGAATGAGGACTTTTCACTGGTAGTGGACATGGTAAGTTGTAGTAGTGCAATTGTTGATACTTTGCTGATAGTCAATTAGGATGAACTACCCATATAAAAAGATTCAAAGCAGATGCAATATTTCAGGAAAATGAGGGTTTGGGGGAAAGCATTAATTATAACAACAATGGAATCTGATGAGTTTTGCTGAATATCATTGTCCCACGGGAGAAATACAATAAATGAAAAACTGAGGGTGCATGATCACTGAACGGAGGTAAAATATGAATGTCAGACATCCTCCTTAACAGCATTTTATTTTATTTTATTTTTTTAATTAAGTTTTTAAATATTTTTATAAACATATAATGTATTTTTATCCCCAGGGGTACAGGTCTGTGAATTGCCAGGTTTAGTCACACTTCACAGCACTCACCATAGCACATACCCTCCCCAACGTCCATAACCCCACCCCCTTCTCCTGGCTCCCCTCCCCCCAGCAACCCTCAAAACAAAACCCTTTGTTTTGTGAGATTAAGAGTCACTTATGGTTTGTCTTCCTCCCAATCTCATCTTGTTTCATTTATTCTTTTCCTATCTCCCAAACCCCCCACATTGCATCTCCACTTCCTCATATCAGGGAGATCATATGATAGTTGTCTTTTTCTGATTAACTTATTTTGCTAAGCATGATACCCTCTAGTTCCATCCATGTCATCGCAAATGGCAAGATTTCATTTCTTTTGATGGCTGCATAGTATTCCATTGTGTATATATACCACCTCTTCTTTATCCATTCATCTGTTGATGGACATCTAAACTCTTTCCATAGTTTGGCTATTGTGGACATTGCTGCTATAAACATTCTGGTGCACATCCCTTCAGATCACTACGTTTGTATCTTTAAGGTAAATACCCAGTAGTACAATTGCTGGGTCATAGGGTAGCTCTATTTTCAACTTTTTGAGGAACCTCCATGCTGTTTTCCAGAGTGGTTGCACCAGCTTGCATTCCCACCAACAGTGTAGGAAGGTTCCCTTTTCTCCGCATCCTCGCCAGCATCTGTCATTTCCTGACTTGTTAATTTTAGCCATTCTGACTGGTGTGAGGTGGTATCTCATTGTGGTTTTGATTTGTATTTCCCTGATACCGAGTGATATGGAGCACTTTTTCACGTGTCTGTTGGACATCTGGATATCTTCTTTGCAGAAATGTCTGTTCACGTCCTCTGCCCATTTCTTGATTGGATTATTTGTTCTTTGGGTGTTGAGTTTGCTAAGTTCTTTATAGATTTTGGATACTAGCCCTTTATCTGATATGTCGTTTGCAAGTATCTTCTCCCATTCTGTCAGTTGTCTTTGGTTTTGTTAACTGTTTCCTTTGCTGTACAAAAGATTTTGATCTTGATGAAATCCCAATAGTTCACTTTTGCCCTTGCTTCCCTTGCTTTTGGCGATGTTCCCAGGAAGAAGTTGCTGCGGCTGAGGTCACAGAGGTTGGTGCCTATGTTCTCCTCAAGGATTTTGATGGATTCCTGTCTCACATGGAGGTTTTTCATCCACTTTGAGTCTATTTTTGTGTGGGGTGTAAGGAAATGGTGCAGTTTCATTCTTCTGTATGTGGCTGTCCAATTTTCCCAATACCATTTGTTGAACAGACTGTCTTTTCTCCATTGGACATTCTTTCCTGCTTTGTCGAAGATTAGTTGACCATAGAGTTGAGGGTCTATTTCTGGGCTCTCTATTCTGTTCCATTGATCTATGTGTCTGTTTTTGTGCCAGTACCATACTGTCTTGATGATGACAGCTTTGTAATAGAGCTTGAAGTCCAAAATTGTGATGCCACCAACTTTGGCTTTCTTTTTCAATATTCCTTTGGCTATTCGAGGTCTTTTCTGGTACATATAAATTTTAGGATTATTTGTTCCATTTCTTTGAAAAAAATGGATGAGATTTTGATAGGGATTTTGATAGGGATTTGATGGGTTTTGATAGGGACTACACTTAAATGTGTAGATTGCCTTAGGTAGCATAGACATTTTCACAATATTTATTCTTCCAACCCAGGAGCATGGAACATTTTTCCATTTCCTTGTGTCTTCCTCAATTTCTTTCATGAGTACTTTATAGTTTTCTGAGTATATATTCTTTGCTTCTTTGGTTAGGTTTATTCCTAGTTATCTTATGGTTTTGGGTGCAACTGTAAATGGGATCGTCTCCTTAATTTCTCTTTCTTCTGTCTTGTTGTTGGTGTAGAGAAACGCAACTGATTTCTGTGCATTGATTTTATATCCTGACACTTTACTGAATTCTTGTACAAGTTCTAGCAGTTTTGGAGTGGAGTCTTTTGGGTTTTCCACATATAGTAGTATCATATCATCTGCAAAAAGTGATAATTTGACTTCTTCTTTACCAATTGGGATGCCTTTAATTTCTTTTTGTTGTTTGATTGCTGAAGCTAGGACTTCTAGTACTATGTTGAATAGCAGTGGTGATAATGGACATCCCTGCCATGTTCCTGACCTTAGCAGAAAAGCTTTCAGTTTTTCTCCATTGAGAATGATATTTGCGGTGGGTTTTTCATAGATGGCTTTGATGATATTGAGGTATGTGCCCTCTATCCCTACACTTCGATGAGTTTT
>NW_022631074.1:5491804-5604207 GCF_010015895.1 Lontra canadensis | reverse complement strand
ATTGATTGATTTGTGGATGTTGAACCAACCTTGCAGCCCTGGAATAAATCCCACTTGGTCGTGGTGAATAATCTTTTTAATGTACTGTTAGATCCTACTGGCTTGTATTTTGGTGAGAAATTTTGCATCTGTGTTCATCAAGGATATTGGTCTGTAATTCTCTTTTTTGATGGGATCCTTGTCTGGTTTTGGGATCAAGGTGATGCTGGCCTCATAAAATGAGTTTGGAAGTTTCCCTTCCATTTCTATTTTTTGGAACAGTTTCAGGAGAATAGGTATTAATTCTTCTTTAAATGTTTGGTAGAATTCCTCTGGGAAACCATCTGGCCCTGGGCTTTTGTTTGTTTGGAGATTTTTGATGACTGTTTCAATCTCCTTACTGGTTAAAGGTCTGTTCAGGTTTTCTATTTCTTCCTGGCTCAATTGTGGTAGTTTATATGTCTCCAGGAATGCATCCATTTCTTCCAGATTGTCAAATTTGTTGCCATAGAGTTGTTCATAATATTTTCTTGTAATTGTTCGTATTTCTTTGGTGTTGGTTGTGATCTCTTCTCTTTCATTCATGATTTTATTTATTTGGGTCCATTCTCTCTTCTTCTTGATAAGTCTGGCCAGAGTTTATCAATCTTATTAATTCTTTCAAAGAACCAGCCCCTAGTTTCGTTGATTTGTTCTATTGTTTTTTTTTGGTTTCTATTTCATTGATTTCTGCTCTGATCTTTTTGATTTCTCTTCTCCTGCTGGGTTTAGGGTTTCTTTCTTGTTCTTTCCCTAGCTCCTTTAGGTGTAGAGTTAGGCTGTGTACCTAAGACCTTTCTTGTTTCTTGAGAAAGGCTTGTACCACTATATATTTTCCTCTCAGGACTGCCTTTGCTGTGTCCCACAGATTTTGAACAGTTGTGTTTTCATTATCATTTGTTTCCATGAATTTTTTCAATTCAATTCTTCCTTAATTTCTTGGTTGACCCATTCATTCTTTAGAAGGATGCTGTTTAGTCTCCATGTATTTGGGTTCGTTCCAAATTTCCTCTTGTGATTGAGTTCTAGCTTCAGAGCATTGTGGTCTGAAAATATGCAGGGAATGATTCCAATCTTTTGATACCGGTTGAGACCTGATTCGTGACCCAGGATGTGATCTATTCTGGAGAATGTTCCATGTGCACTAGAGAAGAATGTGTATTCTGTTGCTTTGGGATGAAATGTTCTGAATATATGTGTGATGTCCATCTGGTCCAGTGTGTCATTCAAGGCCTTTATTTCCTTGTTGATCTTTTGCTTGGATGATCTGTCCATTTCAGTGAGGGGAGTGTTAAAGTCCCCTACTATTATTGTATTATTGTTGATGTGTTTCTTTGATTTTGTTATTAATTGGTTTATATAATTGGCTGCTCCCATGTTAGGGCATAGATATTTAAAATTGTTAGATCTTCTTGTTGTACAGACCCTTTGAGTATGATATAATGTCCTTCCTCATCCCTTGTTATAGTGTTTGTCTTAAAGTCTAATTGATCTGATATAAGGATTGCCACCCCAGCCTTCTTCTGATGTCCATTAGCATAATAAGTTGTTTTCCATCCCCTCACCTAAATGTGGAGGTGTCTTCGGGTCTAAAATGAGTTTCTTGTAGGCAGCATATTGATGGGTTTTGTTTTTTTATCCATTCTGATACCCTGTGTCTTTTGATTGGGGCATTTAGCCCATTAACATTCAGGGTAACTATTGAGAGATATGAGTTTAGTGCCATTGTATTGCCTGTAAGGTGACTGTTACTGTATATTGTCTGTTCCTTTCTGATCTACTACTTTTATGGTCTCTCTTTGCTTAGAGTACCCCTTTCAATATTTACTGTAGAGCTGGTTTGGTGTTTGCAAATTCTTTCAGTTTTTGTTTGTCCTGGAAGCTTTTATCTCTCCTATTTTCAATGATAACCTAGCTGGATATAGTATTCTTGGCTGCATGTTTTTCTCATTTAGTGCTCTGAATATATCATGCCAGTTCTTTCTGGCCTGCCAGGTCTCTGTGGATAATCCTGCTGCCAATCTAATATTTTTACCATTATATGTTACAGACTTCTTTTCCCGGGCTGCTTTCAGGATTTTCTCTTTGTCGCTTAGATTTGTGAATTTTACTATTAGGTGTCATGGTGTGGACCTATTCTTATTGATTTTGAGGGGGTTCTCTGCACCTCCTGGATTTTGTTGCTTGTTCCCTTTGCCATATTAGGGAAATTCTCTACAATAATTTTCTCCAATATACCTTCTGCTCCTCTCTTTCTTCTTCTTCTGGAATCCCAATTATTTTAATGTTGTTTCATCTTATGGTGTCACTTATCTCTCGAATTCTGCCCTCGTGGTCCAGTAGTTGTTTGTCTCTCTTTTGCTCAGCTTCTTTATTCTCTGTCATTTTGTCTTCTATATCACTAATTCTTTCTTCTGCCTCATTTATCTTAGCAGTAAGAGCTTCCATTTTTTATTGTACCTCATTAATAGCTTTTTAAATTTCAACTTGGTTAGATTTTAGTTCTTTTATTTCTCCAGAAAGGGCTTTTATCTCTCCAGAGAGGGTTTCTCTTATATCTTCCATGCCTTTTATGAGCCAGGCTAAAACCTTGAGAATCATCATTCTGAACTCTAGATCTGACATATTACAATGTCCATATTGATTAGGTCTCTAGCCTTTGGTATTGCCTCTTGTTCTTTTTTTTGAGGTGAGTTTTTCCTCCTTGTCATTTTGTCCAGATAAGAATATATGAAGGAGCAAATAAAATATTAAAAGGGTGGCAAAGACCCCAGGAAAATGTGCTTTAGCCAAATCAGAAGAGAGCTCAAATCATGGTGGGGGGGGGGAAGGGGGAAAAAAAAAAGTTGAGAAAAAAAAATAAAAAAAAAAAAAGAAAGAAAACAAGTTTAAAAAAATATAAAAAAGAAAAATACATATATATTAGGCTGGTGACTTGAACAGGGTCACCCACTTAATTTTGGGAGTATTTTAGTCTCTTAGAAGAAACTACTTCCCAAAATTTTAAAGAATGAAAAACATATATAAGGGTAAACACAATGAAGGGATGGAATATGCCTATAAAGATGAAAAAAAAAATTTTTTAATTTCTAAAAAAGGAGTTGATAAAGTAAGTTGGTTGGGAGAATAAAGAGAAAGAAAGTGGAGAGATTTTGCTTGGGCTGAAGACTAGAACAAGCCCAGAGCTAGATTTAGGGCATATTTTGATCTATTAGAAGAAGCTGTACCCCAAATTTTTTTGGAAAAAAAACCCTATGTGTATACAAAAAATAAAGTTAGATACAATGAAGGATAAAATATGACTATAATAATGAAGGTTCAAAAAAATTTTTTTTTTATGAAAGCTATTTTTAAGATAAACTAGTTAAAAAACGTTAAAAGAGGAAAGGGTAAAAGTTAAAAAAATTTACAAGAAGAAAAAAATAATATTAAAAAAAATTAAATTAACTGCAAGACTAAGGAATCATGGGGAGAAAGCCATGAATTCCATGCTTTGCTTTCTCCTTCTCTGGGATTCTGCTGTTCTCCTTGGTACATGAACTTAGTCTTGGCTGGATTTCTTGTTGAACAGGGGAGGGGCCTGTTGTAGTGATTCTCAAGTGTCTTTGCCCCAGGTGGAATTGCACCACCCTTACCAGGGGCCGGGCTAAATAATCCACTCAGGTTGGCTTTCGGGAGCTTTTGTTCCCTGAACGCTTTCCGTAGAGTTCTGGAGGAAGGGAATGAAAATGGTGGCCTCCCAATCTCAGCCCGGAGGAGCCAAGAACTTGGGGCCCCACTCCTCAGTGCACCCTCAGAGACAAGCACTCAATCACTCCCGTGTCCCTGGCCTCTGGCTGCGATTTGAGCTCACCCAGCCTGCAACCGGTTCAAGGTAACCCCGAGTTGAGAGCTCACTCCTCGGTTCCATCTCTGTAGCCGGCTTCCCCACTCTAATACCTGCGAGCTCTGTGACACTCAGACACCCCTGATACTTCTGTGACCCTGTGGGACCTGAGGCCACGCTGACCCTGTGTGGGCTTCACCCCAGTTTAGCCTCTGGAGTGATGTCCCTCAGTGGAGCAGACTTTTAAAAGTCCTGATTTTGTGCTCCATTGCTCTGTCACTTGCCGGGAGCCAGCCTCTCCCCCCGTGGTCTGTCTTCCTGTGGCTTTGGATTAACTTCTCCTCCAGTCCTACCTTTCAGAAAGTGGTCGATTTTGCTGTTCTTCTCTTCGGTCTCCTGTTGTAGATGTTTGCAATGAATTGATAAGCTATCTAGCTGATCTCCTGCTATCTGATGTCATCTCAGCCTGCTACTTCTCCACCATCTTGACTCCTCCCCACTTAACAGCATTTTAAAAAGTCCTTTGTCTCTTGCATGTACTTAGAATGTAGAAAAAATACCAAGATCAGGGCTTAAAAATTAATACAAAAGTAATAAAGATGCATACAGAGAGATGTGAAGTCTCAGTTTCTCAGGTCTACCTTGCCATATCTAGGGCTTTGGTTGAAAAAGTTAAGACTCCAAGAATACCCAGGCAATATCCAAGTCAAACAGGCAAAAAACAAAAACAAAAACTTTTTTAAAAATTCTGTATTCCATTTTCTGACATGAAAAATGGGCAGAAAACATGAACAGACACTTTTCCAAAGAAAACATACAAATGGCTAACAGACACATGAAGAAATGTTCCTCATCATTAGTCATCAGGGAGATTCAGATCAAAACCACATTGAGATACCACCTTACACTAGTTAGAATGGCCCAAATTAACAAGACAGGAAACAACAGGTGTTGGAGAGGATGTGGAGAAAGGGAAATCTTCTTACACTGTTGGTGGGAATGCAAGTTGGTGCAGCCACTTTAGAAAACAGTGTGGAGATTTCTTAAGAAATTAAATAAAAGTAGAGCTACCATATGACCCAGCAATTACACTACTGGGTATTTGCCCCAAAGATACAGATGTAGTGAAAAGAAGGGCCATCTGTACCCCAATGTTTATAGCAGCAATGGCCACAGTTGCCAAACCGTGGAAAGAGCCAAGATGCCCTTCAACAGATGAATGGATAAAGAAGATGTGGTCCATATATACAATGGAGTATTATGCCGCCATCAGAAAGGATGAATACCCAACTTTTATATCAACATGGATGGAGTGGAGGAGTTTATGCTAAGTGAAATAAGTCAAGCAGGAGAGTCAATTATCATATGGCTTTACTTACTTGTGGAGCATAAGGAATAATACAGAGGACATTGGGAGATGGAGAGGAGAAGGCGATGGGGGAAATTGGATGGGGAAACAAACCATGAGAGACTGTGGACTCTCAGAAACAAACTGAGGGTTTTGGAGGGGAGCAGATTAGGGGGTTGGGTGAGCCTGGTGGTGGGTATTAAGGAGGACACATGTTGCATAGAGCACTGGGTGTGGTACATAAACAATGAATCTTGGAACACTGAAAAAATACAATAAAATTAAATTTAAAAATACTAAAAAAATTTAAAAAATAAAAATTCCATATCCCCTTAAACTCTATGGATATGACCTCAGCTTCCTTATTAAAGACTAGTGTGTTTCTCGCTTGAATAAATTACGCAATATGTACCCCTCTTAGGGTACTTTTGTACTCTCCTTGCCTTCCTGCTATGAGATCAGTAAGTAGATCAAGTCACAGCATAAATAAGCTAAGGAAGTGCTGAATCTACTTAGAGAGAAAGGAACTATATCCCAAAAGACTGTTGGACCTAGCTAACATGCATTAAAAAAAAACAAAAAACAAACAAACAACAAAAAAAAACAGGGATGTAAGTATGAGACTGGATTCTAAGGTTGCCTGACTGATGGAGCAGAGTATAAGATTTGATAAGGGAACATTTGTCTTATTATTATTCTGGGATATAGTATTTAACTCCCTGGCAATGACTGTGGTAGACTGATAACATGCTGCTAATATGACTTTTGGAAACTTGGAGAAAGTAATGACCCACATTAAATAAAGTAGAAATGTTAAAACTCCTGAGACAGATACTGTAAAGAGGAATCAAAGAACCCATAGAACTGGACATGCTAAATTAGATATACTATGTGTATTAGTCAGGGTTCCCTCAGATAAACAGAATATATGTCTAAGGCCAGAGAGATAGGAAGTCAAAGAGAAAAAAGTATCCTTACTCTATCTTCTTGTTCTATTCAGGCCTTCAAAGGATTAGATAAGTCTCTCCCACACTGGGAAGCATAATCTGCTTTACTCAGTCTACTGATTCAAATATTAATCTCACCCAGAAATACTTTCACAGATATACCTAGAATGTGTTTAACCCAATAATAGATAGCACTTGGCCCAGTCACACTGGCATATAAAATTAACCATGACAAATAATTTGCCTTCTTCACTCAGTTCTTCTAGGTTAGGTTCTTTGGAAAGATCAACAAAATCAACAGACCTTTAATTAGATGGACTAAGGAAGAAAAGATAGAAGATTCAAATCACTAAAATCAGAAATGAAAGTGGAACATTACCCTTAATGTCTACAGAAATAAAAATAATTCTTTTAGAGACTACTATGAGAGTTGCATGCAAACAAATTGCATACTCTAATTGCAAGGGAATTATCCTATATTCTTAGAAACATAAAACCTACCAGGACTTGAAAAAATGAAAACCATGAAAAAATACATGAAAAAATACAAAATTTAAATAGACATATAACTAACTGAAAGATTGCATCAGTAATAATAAAAAAATTGACAGAGAAAAGCCCTAGACCTGATGGTGTCACTGATGAATTTTATCAAATATTTAAAAAAATAATCAACACTTATTCCTTTTAAACTACCCCCCCCAAATTAAAAGATTATACTTTCTAACTCTATATTAGGCCAGCATTACAACAATTCTAAAGCTGTGAGAGATACTATAACGAAACCACTTGAAACTAATGTAACATGGTAAAAGAGAGGTAAAAGAAAGGTAAACTACAGACCAATATTCCTTATGAACATTAATGCAAAAATTCTCAACAAAATATAGCAAGCCAAATTCAAAAGGGATTATATACCATAATCAAGTGGGATTTATTTTTGGAATGCAGGTGTGGTTCAACATATAAAAATTTATCAATGTAATACACCAATTTAATAGAATAAAAGGAAACAACAACACAAAATTATCTCACTTGATATAAGAAAAAAATGACAAAATTCAACTCTTTCATTATAAAAACACACAGAAATCTAGGAATAAAAGGAAACTACCTCAACACAATAAAAGCCATGTAAGAAAATCCCATAGTGAACTTCATACACAATGGTAAAAGCCTAAAAACTTTTCCCCTAAGATCAGGAACAAAGCAGGAATGCTGTTTTCATTACTTTTTTTGTTTAACAGAGTACTGGAAGTCCTACCAGAGCAATTAGGTAAGAAACAGAAATAGACATCTAAATTGGAAAAGAAGTAAAATTATCTCCATTTGCAGATGATATGATGTTACATACAGAAAACTCTAAAGATTCCACGAAAAAAAGGGATCAGAACTAATAAACAAATTCAAGAAAATAGTAGGATAAAAAGTTTACAGACAAAAGTCAGTTGTATTTCAACACACTAGCAATGAATTTCTAAAATGGAAATTAAGAAAACTATTTTATTTGAAATAGCATCACCAAAAAATGAAATGCTTAGGAATTAATCTAACCAAAGAGGTGAAAGACTTGCATAGCAAAATATACAAAATATCGTTGAAAGGCATTAAAGAAGACATAAATGGAAAGATCTCTAATGTTCATGGGTTGGAAGACTTAATTTTGTTAAGATGTTAATACTGTCCAGGTCAATTTACAGATTCAATGCAATTTCTATAAAGATCCCAAGGGTGATTTTTGCTGGAAAAAAAAAATCCATCCTAAAGTTCATATGGAAAATCTCAAGGGACTGTGAACTGTTGAAAAAACTTGGAAAAGAAGAACAAAGCTGGAGGGCTTACATTTCCTGATTTTAAAATTTACTACAAAGCTACAATCAGAATCTTGTGGTACTGGCATAAAGAAAGACACATAGACGA
Source organism: Lontra canadensis (assembly GCF_010015895.1). Classification (NCBI taxonomy): domain Eukaryota; kingdom Metazoa; phylum Chordata; class Mammalia; order Carnivora; family Mustelidae; genus Lontra; species Lontra canadensis. Next base: position 5,596,148 of record NW_022631074.1, on the reverse strand, counting down.
GTGGAATAGAACAGAAAGCCTAGGAAAAAACCCTCACATATATTGTCAAATTATTATCAACAAGAGTTCAAAGACCATTCAATGGAAGAAAAGACAGTCTTTTCAACCAAGGTGCCGGGAAAACTGAATTACAAGATTTAGAAGTACAAAGTTGAACCTTTACCTAATACCAGATATAAAAATTAACTCAAGATAAATCAAAGACTTAAGTGTAAGCCTGAAACTATAAAACTCTAAAAAAAGAGCAAAAACTTTCTGACATTTGGACTTGGCAATTTCTTAGCTATGATAGCAAAGGAATAGGCAAGAACAACAAAGTAGACAAATTGGATTTCATAAAAATTAAATTTCTGTGTATCAAAGAACACTACCAATGCGTTGAAAAGGCATCTCTATGGAATGGGAAAAAGTATTTGCAAATCACATATTTAATGAAGGGTTAATATTGAAAATATAGAGAGAATATCTAAAACTCAGTAACAACAACAACAAAAAATCCCGATTCAAAAATGGACAAAGGGCTTAAATAGATATTTCTCCAAAGATGTATGAATGATCAGTAAACAAAAAGTGGAAATAAATAAGTGCTCAACATCATTCCTTATTAGGGAAACTAATAGTGCAGTACTACTTCACACCTTTTAGGATACCTACTATGAAAAACAGAACACAGAATAACAAGTGTTGTTGAGAATGTAGAGCCCTTGTGCTCTATTAGTGGAAATGTAAATTGGTATAGCATAATGGAAAACCATATGCTGGTTCCTTAAAAAATTAAAATAGAATTACTGTATGATCCAGCAATTCCATTTCTGGGTATATACCCCAAAAAATTGAAAGCAGAGTTTCAGGGATATTGGTACATGCATGTTTGTAGCAACATTATTCACAATAATTAAACATGGTAACAAACCAAGTGTCCATGGACAGATAAATGGATAAGTAAAATGTGACCTATACATATCATGAAATATAATTTGGTCTTAAAAAAGAAGGGAATTCGGAAATATACTGCAACATGGAAATATCTGAGGACATTATGCTATGGGAAATAAGCCAATCACAAAAAGACAAATACTCTATGATTCTACTTACATAAGGTACCTAGACAAGTCAAAATCATTAAGACAGAAAGTGGAATGATGGATCCCAACGGACTGACTGACAGAAGAGAGAATGGGGAGTTATTATTTAATTGGCATAGAATTTTAGTTTTTCAAGATGTAAAGATTTCTAATGATGGGTGTTGGCGATTATTGCACAATACAAATGTACTTAGTGTCTCTGACTTGTATACTTAAAAAGGATTAAGATGGTAAATTTCATGTTATGTATATTATACCTCAATAAAAATACTGGGTTTCCCCAATATTTGTCAACATAGAATGATTATAAATGATAATAAAGAGGTTAGTAAAAAATTCATGAGATCTTAAATGTCTGTATGTATTAAATCTTTACAAGGAAACATCCGGTAGCATGGTGTCTGATAGTGATCTTGAGGGGAAATTGCTTATTAGTGACTTAAAGAGAACCATGTCATCTATTGAATTGCTAACATTATATCCTCTTGCACCTGGATTTTCCTTGGAGGTCACCCTTTTAGACATTAGCCAGATTTGACCCTGCTGAGCTTGAGAGCTCTGATGAGCTCATAGCCCAAGGTGGTGTCATTTTAAGACTGCATTACAATAAGAGCGTATCTGTCACAGATAAAAATATAGGAGCATATTTATGTCTTCATGTAATCCATCCATTGCTTTTTATAAACCTAAAGTTCTCCAGGGAGTGACACAAATTCACATAATGTTCCTTTGTGTTACAATTTGTATTTTGATCTCTACTTTAGCTGACAGGTATTTTTAAATAATAACCAGGATACCCCCTAGTGAATGCACACGTGTAGACATTAAAAAGTAAAAATTAGCTTAATGATTCAAGTTAAAGTCAGAATTCTGTTCTTCTGAATTATTTCTAATTTCATCTGCTCTGATTTTCAATCAAATAATACAATTTCAGGTTTGAAATTTACCAACTCTCTCCCCACTATTTAGTGGGGTGCTTTTCCATGTGTCTGCAGTTAATCTCTAAATGGGATGCCACTATGAGCCATTCTTACCTACTTTCCACAAGTATGAAAAGAGCAAAAGTTGTATGCTTTTTAAAATAATTCAGAGACTAGAGAATAAGCACCTATTATTTTTATGTACTAAGTTATGAAAATCAGTAAGGCAAAATATATAAGAATAACATACACAAATAGAACAGCCATGACCTTATTGTAGAGCCAACAAGTAAACAACACTGTGCAAATAAGGGTGTCTGCTAACAAATAGATATGATAGATAGTTTAGAGTAACTATTTTTGTCACATGTGAAAAAACTCTGATTTTTAAAAATATTTCCAAATACTAAAAATACTGTGATATAACTGAAATCTCTACTTGAACTCCCATAAAATGTACAGACATGGGAAAATCATTTAAAAGCTTGAGCTGGTCCTGAGTTACATAGATGACTTGAACCCAGAACCCACTTGCCAAGTGACAGGGCCTTAACTAGTTCCCAGGATGAGAAATGCTCTGTGGATCCAAAGTCATATAACCCTGTTTGTTGTCATGGCTCTGACACACTTCTGCCAGGACCCCTGAGGCTCTGCCACTCCCTTTATACTCTGCTGCCATGGCTCTTGGTTGGCTAATCTAAGTGCTCTCTTAGTGCGGCCATCTTTGGACTTTGGTGTCCTTTGGGAGACATTTTGCTTTCTCTTGCAGTCATGGGTTCTTCCTCAAGGCCTACATTGTTTTGACAATGTCATTTTCTATTATCCAGACTTTTAGGGGAGGACTCTATGGCAGATACTGGGGATCCTCACCCTCTTACTTCATCACCTTGGCTTCCCCTTCTCAGCACTCAGGACTCCAAGGTTTTAGGGACTGAAATACACTGGAAATGAGGGTGGGGAGGAGAGAGTTGAGTCAGCTGAACTTGTAACACTCATCTCTGCATTTGCCCTTCCTCTTGTGTTTATTATCTTACTGAATATCTTCCTGATCATTTAAGCCTGGAAACTGAGTGTCTTCTTGGCCTCTGTTTATCCTCTATCCCCAATCATTTATCAAATCCTTGTATCATAGTCCCATTTAAATTCATTCATTCACTTATTCTCATATGCCCCAAATTATTATCGCATGTCCCTATGTGCCATGTGGAGCTCTAGGGCTTGAGGCACTAGAACAAAACCAACAAAGTCCTCAAGGAGCTTATGTTTTATTTCCACAGACAGAAAAACAAATTAAAAAATAATTTTAAAAAGATATAATTTCAGGTCATATTTAATTCCCGTAAGAAAATAGAGTAAGGATGCAGATAGGTCATCACTAGTGGAGAGGGAGGAACTGGTACCTCAAGGCTTTTCTGAGAAATAAATCTTTGAGCAAATATGTAAAAGGATGAAATTCACAGATCTGTGGGGAAAATGTTCAACAAGCAAAGAAAATGCTAATTGAAAAAAACTTGGTATGTTGAAGGAAAAGCAAAGTAATCTAATGTCAGGATGTAAATTATTTTGGAGAGATCAACTAAAGCCAGAATGCATAGTGTATTAAATAATTTTAGATTTCATTTGGATGGAAAGCTATTAGAAAATAAGAATAATTACATATATGTGTTGCATTATTTTTGTATCAGACAGTGCTAATTTTGACTCTTGCTACTCAGTGTGTAGTCTAAAAACCAGTGGCATTAGTGTTACTTGGGAACTTTTCAGAAATGGAAATCTAAGCTCCTTCCTGGAATTACTAAATATGAAGTTGAATTTTGACAGGTTCCCAAGTGATTTGTATACACATTAAATGTAAAGCAGGGATCTAGACAATTATGCAAGAGTAGTCCTTGCAGCTTATTGCTTTTCAATTTTACCCTTCTCACTATTTTCTTTAAAATAATGTCCATCCTTATTTAAAACCTGTGAAGGGCCCAAGTTAATAGTCACATAAAGTGCAAACTTCTTACCTAGTTAGGCACACAAGTGGAGTTTTGGTAGTAACTCTTTAGCCTTCTCTTCTCTATCTAAGAACTTAACACACAGTCATTTGTGAATTACTGGTTTCTATCCAAACACCTGCTATTTTCTATTTCTTGTTTCTATATATGTTGTTTCCTCTGCCTTGGATATCTTTTTCTTCCTAGTCCACATGGGGACATATTTCTTGTTAAGTTAGATTATCTAAAATTTTTAAATAAGACATGCAGCTGCTTTCATTATCATGCTGAAGAACTGTTTATTAGAACACCCAAGGGGTATTGAGAATTCTTTTTTTCTTCTAGAATTCTATGCCATTGTTGGACTGTACAGTTCCCTGACAAACAATGACACAGACTTTGTGAAGTTTCACGTTAATTTGCATGTTGCACCTAGTAAATAGGCAAGTGATCTTTTTCTGGTAGAAAATGTAACCCAAAAGGCTATACTTTATTGTCATGAAAAACATTAACTTGGTATCTATGGAGATTCTCTACAGAAGACATTTTCATTATCTCCTTCTTTACTTTTTTTTTTTTTTTTTTTTAAACATGGCTTCTTTTAGCTCCTGGAACATGTTTGCAATACATGTTTTGAAGTTTTTGCTGATTTCAATATTGAGCCTTCTCTCCACTTTTCTTTCCCGGTTTGTAAGTCCAAGGAACTCCTGTTTCTTTGTAGGTCTCATACATTGTTGTTGCTAAAAAGTTAGTACTTTGGATCATATATTGTAACAACTCTGAGTATTGATTGTCTCCCCTCTCCAGAAGTGTTGCTGTTTGCTCATTTATTTAATGATTTGGTTAGAATAATTTTGGGAAGTCTATTTCTTCTTCTGTGTGAAGAGTCTGATGTTTCTCTCAAGAGGACACCACTTTGGGCATGCACAGTTACCTTGATAAGACTGGTTTTAACAGGACTTTTTTTTACTGTCTATTTGCTGGTTTCTCTGTTCAGGCGTCTGCCTCTATTGGAAATACACATAGATGTTTGCCTCCACTCATTGCCAGCTGATTGCTCTATCATCTTTGACAATGACCTGGAGCAAAAATCTAGCCAATTAAATACATGCTCCTTTCTAGGAAAATTTTTGAGGCCAATTTTTGAGGTTTGTTTTGATCCCACAAGGTTTCTTCTTAACTATTTCCTAAATTCTCTCATAAGCTACCAGACTTATGATTTAACTTGTTGTTTTCATGAAACTACCAGCTTCTTTTTGTTAACATACCACCAGAATTTCCATTGTTTCCACAAGGGCCTTTAGTTGTAAACTTTTATAATATGCTTCTAAATAAAGTCATTTCCTTTGGGAAGAGCTTTGAATCTCTCTGTTCCTATGATCTATCTTTCCTCTGGGAAAAGTCTCTAAGCCATGGTTCTGAAGTTGGGAGCAAGGACAGAGGCCATCTACTCCTGCAATGACATCCCTGATTTATGAGCAGGGAGTTGGGCAGGGACAGTAGCTTCTGGTCTTCTTGGCTTGTCTCTTCAGCATGGAACCTCTGCACTATGAACTTTCTGGAAGCTCATTATCCAACATTCTCTGCCTACTATTCCTGGCCTTAAGCATCCATCTGTGAGTGAGTGCTGGGTGGATGAAGGGAGACTCCAATCTCTCAGCTGTACTTAGGTGGAAGTTAGTTTCTGCAGCATAAAGCTGGGGGTTGGGTGATGAGAAATACTGGCAGTTTGCCCTTCCAGGGAGATATTGTAGCATAACTGGGAGAAGGGGGTATAGGAAATTCCGTGGTTTCTGTGTTACCTACCCAAAATGGAGTGGTGTGTGTGGGAGTGGTGAAGGAGTATGCCTTGACTCAAGTGCCACTGATTCTCACTGTTCTTACTGAAATTTAGTAGATTTTCTTAAATAAATGGTTCTTCATATGCTATGTGCCTGTATGCTTTTAGAACAACTTCAGAAATTTGAAATTGCTATTTGCTTTTGAAAAAAAAATTTTTTCTTCGCAATCTGTGGTTGTTTGGCTGGTGTAAATGGGTTCTGGGAAATCCTCACATCATCATTCTTAAAGTAGATCTCTAACTTCGTATCTATGTTCATAATCTTATTTTAGTATTTAAAATAAATAAAAATGTCATTTGTGATGGCCTGTATAAAATCCTATTTCTTGAATACCTATGGAGGTAGCTTGACCATTTTACTAGTTTCTTTATTAATAATTCAAAAAAATCTTTAATACCTGTTTATTCTATACATATAAGCCTCATAAGAGAAACATAGTATGATTTTCTAATTCCTGTTCATGTAAACCTTCCTTGTGGAGATTTCCTGATTTCCCAGTACAAAATTAAACATTTCTTGATGTCTACCACCTTACCCTGTAGATATTTCTATTACATTTATTGTAAGTGTTAAAACCTACTGTGTCCCTGCATTTCTTCTGATACAGTGGGATGTTAAAGACAGTGCTTCAGTCATGTGCTTTATTTATGTATTTATGTATTTATTTATCCAATACAAGTTTTCCATTTTTCTCTGTATATTATTTATATTGCCATATTTGTCCTTTCTATGAACTGCCTGAAAGAATTTTTGAAAGAGCTATGAGCAAACAATAATAAATTCAATTGAATTAGCACTTACTCTCTCTGGGACTCGGTTTCTTCATTTATTAAATGAAGGGGGTAAGCTAGGTCAGAGATCAGTCTGCTTACCTCTTTCTTAGCATAATTTTGATAGATGGTGAGTGTGCACGCCTTGTGTGTGTGTGTGTGCGTGCGTGTGTTAAAAATCTCTGTCTCTATATTATCTGACCAGAGACTGCTGTTTTCCTCTAAGATTAAGGAAATAAAGCAAAGGAGTTAAAGAGGAAACCATTTCCATTTCTGACACATGTGTATGGAGAGGAAGTGAGGCACAAAAAATGCATACATCAAATATAGTCCTCTAAATTTAAATTGTGTGATTCTCCAAACGCATAGTACACCCCTGTGAACAAATGCTAGTTCAGTTCTTAACTCTGGTTTGGAGTCCTGTTCTCAATCACTTGGACTTAATTTCCACACATATACAACTGGAATAGTCACATCTAGAAGAAAGAAATGAAATAAGAAATAAGTAGGTTATCTCATGCAGAGACAGATTAGGAAGCATGAGTTAGTCTGGAAACATGTTTAGAAACTCATCTCTTACTATTAAATGTTTATAAACCTTTTATAAGTCTTAGAATTTTTATTTTAAGTCTGGATGATATGAATACTGTTTTCCCAGATTATTAATCTGTAAGGCATGTTCTTTTATTTAATATATGTGACATATTCTATTTACTGTTAAAAATGGAATGCTTTAAATGTGTTTCTGTTTTTTTTCATTCAGCATGTGGTCATTTTTTTCCCTGATTATATCAAGGCCCTACTATGCATGTAACACTCTGTGAGGCATTAGCACAACCTCAGTATGTTTATGGTATCCACCTGCAAGGAAATCGATTTTTTACAGACTAGATCTGGTCCTTTGAAAGACAAACACTCCTGGTTCCGTTTTAATACAGCTTTAACTAGCATGACATAATAGTTGGAACTCTATGTTAGCCATCTCCTGCAAAAGCCTTTCTGGTAGGTTGTCCATTTCAAATTTTACACGCAGTTTTTAAGTCATTTGGTTTTATTTTGAATTAATTATATTTGACTCTTTATTAAAATTACATTTTTAAAACTGTTGGATTTCATAGATGCCTCTTTAAAATAATCCATAAATCTAATGCACTATGTATGTGTTTGATAAGGTAGTGTGACATTGGGGGAGGGGCCATAGGCAGATTTAACGTTTTAAAAGTTTATGTTATGGTTAAATAACATATGAAATTATTTGACAGGTCAGTAATGGAATACTTTTGAGATAGCAAAGTATGTCTTTTATTTTTCTGGTATGCCTTGTTTTCCTTTGTCCTTCAGAAATAATTGATTGGTCTGTACTCTGCTCCCAGGGAGGGATAGGACAAGATAGAAAAAAAAAAAAAAAAAAAAACCTTCCAGAAGCTTAAACCCTTTGTCCTGTATGCTAAAGCAAATGCATAAAGGGGCCAAGGCAGACTCTGTGAAAGAGGAAAATGACCAGGTGTAAGAAACAACAGTGGTAAGTGGCAACAAAAACTCTCCTCAGTTTTCAGGAGTTTCTATCATGAAATAGAGAACACACGTTTCTTGGGTGAGTAACACTAGCTCACCACTAATTTTTGTGATGTAGGGACAGGGTCTCCTCAATTCCAGTTTTTAAAATTTCTAAAAGAAAGTAGAAATCCAGATTTTAAAATATTGTCAACTAATTTTTTTTCTCTTTTAATAAAACTGTGTAAGAAAATAATTCCTATGTTAAACAATGAAGATACTCGGGGTTGCTTTTTTTCCCCATTGCCACATAGTTTTGGTTTTGCAGCAGCAGACATGAGGGGAGAAATAACTTTGAAAATTTTCATAAGGGAAAATATTTTCCTGCTTTGTCCAGATTAGAAGAGTCTGAGATTTGTGTGAAGGGAAACAGGAGGCAGTGAAAATTAAAAAGTCTAGGGCCATGTGTACTGAAGAGGTGGGAACATTGCACAGAAGGTGACAACAGATAACTTCTCATAGACTTTGTCACATGGTGACATACTGAGTAGACTCTAGGACCCTAAGACTGGCAGTGAGCAGGCAGCTGGGAAACACAGGAAAAAGAGACATCTTGGTGGAAAGCTGTGTGTAGGACCATTAGAGAAAGATGCTCTCCTGCTGCAGAAAGCCTGAGAGTTCCTTTGCCTTTATCTGACACACATCTACCAAAAATGTTACTGAGGAGACAAGGTAGAAGTTTCTTAGAAGTTCATCAGGATGAGGGCTCAAAGTAAATAGAATTAGTTCTAGCAGAATAAAGCTATATTGCTGGTGTACATGTGAATTTAATTGTGTCACACCTGATTTATTTATTGTTTGTTGCCTTTATAAACTAGGGTTCTCTTCTCTTTTTCTTCCCACCTATATAATTACTCTGGTTAATTTGTTTTCTCATGATTCATGTGTACATTTATGATAACTTGAAAAGCACATGCATTGAGGTAAAGAAAAGTCGGCAGAATGTAATAATGAAAGACCTACAAAGTGCAAATTCAAAACCAAAGTCTTCAATATGGTATTTGAATAATGCTAGAGAAATTAACACAAAGAAGACTGATGGAAAACCACATGCTACATATATTATAATGGTTGCTGGAAAAAAACACAACAAAAGACAAAAAAGAAAAATTAACAGAACATGAAACAAAATGAACCATCAAAACACAAGTGCAGAAAGGCTGACTTTTATTGTTTTCTTACTGTCTCCCTGCAAAGACCGTTTGATGGTTGTCTGAGGAATAGTAGATTTCTTATGCATCTTTACAGGTAGTCCACAGCTTATTTTAGTAATCTTCCCAAACTCTCTTATCACTCTAGCAAGAAACTTTTTATTCGACATTGGCAGTTAGATGGTTTGGATAGATATCCCAGTGCGTAATAACCAGATAGGCAAATATTTGTTGACATTAATTTGTGGGCTAAGGACTATACTAGATTCCTTAGAATTATCAGCGATATATAACACATGGGACCTGCCCACAGATGTGTACTTCTGGATTTTCAGTCGTAGCTAACATATATGTGTCTTCTATTGGGAAATAACAAATACCACAGGACAATGATGTATGTTACATGGCTTCTGTGAAACTTAACAAATATGAGGGATGGCTGGGCTAGTCAAATTTATCATGACACGTAGGAAGTGAGGAAGTTACATAATTTTTCTTTTCCCTTCGCCAATTTCTCAGCATAATTTATTGGACATATATTCATTTTACATTGTCTTATGGCATTTCTTTTTTATATAACACTTTTGTATATATACATTTCATTAAGAGAAATCTATTCTCTTTCATTGATCTTTTTCTACTTGCAGATATGCTATTTGAACTATCACTGCTCTAATATTTGTTTAATATAATCTCCTCTTTTATAACTCTTAAATACTAGCTTAGGTTTTCTAAATATTACTTTTAAGTGTCCTTTACGTATTATTCTGTATATGGTTAATGTAAAATATTTACTTTAGGCTTTTTTAATATTAATGACCTAAAACATAAATACAATCACATTATATGAGCAGCAATAGCAAAAACAATAGAATGGGTATAAGATAGAATGTAAAAGTGCAAAATCTCTTGCCCAAATGTAGGAAATATAGATTCATACCTATTTTTTTTCCAGGCAAGTGCCATTTAATTATCTATCATTCTGACATACTGCATTTTAGTGAATCCACAGACTTACTAATATTCCTTGTTAATGTTACCAAGGAATTGTTTACATGCATTGGGTACTTGGTTCACTGAGTCATTGAGTCTAGTTCCATTCCTCTTTCTGGATACTTGTATCCAGAGAGAGGATGAGGCAGCCTGGAAACCTGATGCTCCACACAGAGTCAATGCCAAGCCTGGAGACTACACTGCCTTCATTGTTAAAGATGAGCTCACGGCACATGTAGCAGGAAAAACTGCCAGGAACTAAGGGGTCTGATCATTTAGCACCAAACTAAACTTCTGTACTCTGTCTCAACGTGTAAGGTCCATTTTATTGAAATCAATTTCAGGTGGATGTTCCTGAGATTAGAATGATGATATAAGCTTTTAAAAAACAGAAATACTGTGTTTACTCTCTGACTAAACCTAAGGCCCAGATAATGGATTCACAGTTTTTACACAAAAAGCAATTGGTTTTTATACCCAAACATCTGGCAAACCCTGAAAAAAAATGATGCTCAATTTCATATAGGCAAGGTAAGCCAATGCTTCCCTGTGAATTTAGCTGATTAAAAAATTCTACCAAAGTGATCAAATTAATAGACGCTATGATCAAATAAATAGACACTATGCTTTCTCTACTATCTGTGGGTAAAATTCAGAGTTTTCATAAAGATGATAACTAGATTAGGATAATACAATTCCAGGATAGGAATTTTCTGCAAAATAGGCTTATTTCTTAATTTTCATGACCACTTTGCTTAATGATTCTTGTTTTCCTTATTATAAAGTTTAGATACTTGACTTTTTATTTAACTATTGGCCAAGATAGTTAGCATAGTTATACAACCATTTCATGTAATTATCTTCATGACAATGAAATTATTGCATTTAAATGTCTTAAATCTATCATTTTATGAATGTGTGATATATGTTAAGTTTAAACTAAAAATAAAAATAAATTTCTGACCTAAATCACAGAAGTAGAGAAGTCAGAGGAGACAAACATTTATGAAACTTATTCAATAAAAGAAAGTTATAACTTTGATAATTTGAACAATAGAAACTAAAAACTTTGTTTGGGGATGTTCTCCTTTCATTCTAATAAAGAAAGTTAATCTTTTAATTTTTTACTTTTTTTTTTTCAAAATTTCAAAAGCAAAAAGGATTGGGGTACCTGGGTGGCTCAGTGGGTTGGGCCTCTGCCTTCGGCTTGGGTCATGATCTCAGGGTCCTGGGCTCGAGCCCCGCATCAGGCTCTTTGCTCAGCGGGGAGCCTGCTTCCTCCTCTCTCTCTCTCCCTGCCTATCTGCCTATTTGTGATCTCTCTCTCTGTCAAATAAATAAAAATATCTTAAAAAAAAAAGCAAAAAGGACACTTGAACACGCTGACTGCATTGCAAAATTGCATGTGCACTTGTCTTAGTTTCATGGGTATATTTAGAAGGGTATTATCCTAAAATTAGAGCAATCAGTGTATAATCCATTAGGATTTTCCCTTCAGATTTTAATTATTGCTCTTGCTGTGAAATGTCCTCATGGGCTTTTTAAATTTTTTTGGCATTATGAGCATTATTGTATCAAAAAGTCACAAATTTAGTACATATTAATTTTGAGAATTTTCTTTCAAGATTTTATTTATTTATTTGAGAGAGAGAGAACAAGCAAGAGAACCTGAGCTGGAGGGAGTGACAGAAGGGGAGGGAGAAGCAGACTCCCTTCCGAGCAGGGAGACAATGTGGGTTCAATCCCAGCACCCTGGAATAATGACTTGACCAAAGGCAGGCACTTAACTGAGTCACTCTGGTGCCCCTAATTTTGAGAGTTTATATCTTTTTATTTTTTGGCATCTCACCACATATTTTCAAATACACTTTGGATGCTTAATCATTCTTGTAAGAATGAAGATTGAAATAATGAAAGTGAATATTGTTTTTACTAACATCTTCATTATTTTCAGGAACAAAAGGAATATGAAAAACTAATGTGAGTTTTATAACATGAACAGAGAGATTAGGAAAACAAGACTATATAGGATATATAAAAATTATAATCATTAGAATCTCTGTTGTAATATGATTATGTCCACATTTTGATCAAAGTTATTAAACCTAGAAAGTAATTGCATTTTCAAAATGTGGACTAATTTATGAGAAGGACAAATACATTAAGTAGTTTATTTAGCAGGAATAGTAGGATTACACAAATTGAAATCACTTCGTTAACTGATCAGTTATCATGTTTACATTGATTGGCCTATCCAAGGGAGATGGTATACAGCAATGGGCCACAGCAAAGAAATTGGCATTAGATTACACCATATCCACAACTCTACCAGGAAGGCAATCTAAATAAGCTCTCACCTAAATAATATCATATCTTTACTGACCCTGTCTTAGAGCAATAAATAGAACTGTGAAGATGCAATTCAACCTGAAAACATGCTAGTGGAAATTAAAAGATGATTCTATCAAATAATGCCTAGGAACAAAGTAAAACGTTCTATTCCTACTTTTCACTGGCCAAAATATCTGCAGGGACTTAAATCGTGCACATAAGAATATCTTTTTAAAACCAGCTACTTAGTTAAACCCTTTGCATACTCAATATGCACATAGCATAACTTTTTTCTTTCCTTTTTTTTTTTAATCAATAATGAAAATGACTTCAGAAAAGTTGAGTTTTTCAAAAGCCAAAGAATTGGCAAGTGCCCGTGACCTAGGATTCAAAGCCAAGCTTAATTATGATGAATATGAAAATAATAAGTAATATTATACTTAAACTTTATAAACATATATAACTGTAATTACACAAAATAATCGATCAGGAAAACATCTAATAAAACTGGGTGAAATAGAACTACAGATATTCATACTTAATTATAATACACTGCAGAATGAGTCCATGGTTTTGAGGAGTGTTGAGAAGTTGGTTATTTTGTTAAAGCTAATGGTCTTCAAAAAAACCACAAAAAACAAAACTAATGGTTCTTCATTTGCCTTTTCATGCATCTTAACAGGGGATATGTTCAGCCTCACTTTTAAACTCTCCCCCTAAAATTGAACTTAATAATTGTACAAACCATAAGAAAATAAAAATAATTATTTAGTTTAATTATTATTTAATTTCTTAAATATGAAAGATAATTTTTATAAGATAAATAATACTGAACAATGTTATCAACCTTCTCAAAAAACTTTTTGGAAGAATCATTTCAAATATTTGTATTCATTTTTTTCTAGATCTACTTGGGAAAATTTAACATTATGTTTCAGAAGCTATTGTGACTTTTTTCTGCCCCATTTAACATTATTAGAATTCTGGTTGGAGTGGATATTTGTACCAATTTAACTACTTTTGAAATTATAATTCTTTGGCAAAGATTTGTCAATGGAATTCTTGTTATTTAGATTATGTAAATACATATCTGATGTTTCTAGTCCCTGAGCTCAGAGATTTTCAATAAACTATGAATACCAAAATAATTCAGAATATTTTCTCCTTCTCCTCCAAAAAGGAAAACTCAGATGTGATGAATCTCTACTGATAATTAGTTCATTGTACATTTATATGTCACATCAACATTCATGATAGCCAATCATATGCTTTCCTTTTTAACTTCCTGATGAGTGACTTATTTATTGGTAGCTTGAGATCAGCAAATCCTATAAATCAGAGCTTTTTGTCTCCCCATCTGAGAATCAGTTATTAAATATTTACCAGCACACAAACTCATTTTGAATCTCCTTCAGTCTGATCATTCCATAATACAGCAAAGCAGAGAACCAGAACTTGTATCCTAGTAAAATTATCAAGGAAATGCAGTAAACCATGTTTTTGGTTTTTTGGTTGTTTATTTGTTAGTTTCTGAGAGGGAGAAAGGGGCAGAGGGAGAGGGAAAGAATCTTAAGCTGGCAAAGAGCCTGACACTGAGCTCAATCTCACAGCCCTGAGACCATGACCTGAGTGGAAATCAAGAATGAGACACTTACCCAACTGAGCCACTCAGGTTCCCCTACAGTAAAGACTCTTGAGAGCTGGTTCTTTATCCTTTTCCTAGGCGGTATTCTGATTTTTTTTTGGTAAGCCTCTATTTCAAGTGACAGCAAGAATATACACATCTTAAATGATATTTTATAAAAGAAGGGGAGAAATATATGATATTTATTCTCCAAATGATGAAATATATCATCTCATCTTTTACGGACTATGCCGGTTAGGGAGTTTGTGAAACATGGTACAGAGGCCTTGAGTGAAGATTAGAGATTTCACCAATGTGATGGAATTACCTCTCTTTTCTTGGCCAAAGAGCTGCTCAGTAAAATTTGCTGGGTTTCAATTTCTTTTAAAAAGATAATAGTGGCTTTCTTTTTTCCTAAGATTTTATTTATTTATTTGACAGACAGAGATCACAAGCAGGCAGAAAGGCAGGCAGAGAGAGAGGAGGAAGGAAGCAGGCTCACCGCTGAGCAGAGAGCCTGATGCAGGGCTTGATCCCAGAACCCTGAGATCATGACTTGAGCCAAACGCAGAGGCTTTAACCCACTGAGAAACCCAGGCAACCCAATAATAGTGGCTTTTGAAATCAAGGATGGCTTTCTTCAGGCTGAAGAAAGTTAACTCCAAATATTTCGCAGAAGATTGCAGGTGATATTTGGATTTTGAATTTTTATTGATTTGTGCAACTTATTATATCACCGGTTATGTGGGTACACACCTGCATCAGAGATGCTGTCCACAATGTAAAGATTAAAGGTTAACGTTTGTGAACGGCAGTTGCACACAGCTATTCATTACTTTATAATCGATTTGTGGGAGGGGAAAAGGAGGCATTGAGTGCTTTAAATCACATGTGGCATAATTTTCCCCTGGGCAGAGTGATGAGGAAGATGCAGAAAATGCAAGCTGAACAAGGAGAATGCTAGCACAGAGACAGATACAACTGAACAAACGTTATTATGGAAAAATGGCAATTAAGATTCTCTTAATTAGCCTGTCATTTTGTATTTGTCATCATAATGTTTGTTTTACAATGCTTTATTAAATCTGGCTTTATGACAAACAGTCTGCTGGCAATGCATCCTGCTGGGCAACATACGGCATCACACCTAATGAATATTAATGCTGCAAAGTATAAATGGTCTTCAGGGATGGCGCTGATGTCTGGGAAACTCCTACATAGGGCATTACTATTCAGAAAGGTTAACTTACATACTTCTCATCATTTTTTTTTTTTTTGTCTCTCACTGTGACTTAGGCTTTTGCCTATGAAACCTCAAATGTGCACTCAAAAGTTAAAACTGTTTGCTCTTTAATATTATTATGTCTGTTCTAAGCAGCCTTACTCTGCTGTTTCTTCCCACCAACTGTCTCCTCATGAGGCGTCTGTTCATTTGCATGCTTCCTAGCCAGGTGAGTCTGTTATGCCCAATAATGCACTTGCATCTGGACCAGATGTTTCACTACTGTAACTGTACAGTGCCTGCATGCTCTCATGTTTCCAAAGTCAATAACGGGTCTTTTTTTTTTTTAAACATTGCCCTATATATACTCTTCTGATTGTTACTGCTTTCTCTCACACTGTGCATCAGATGCAATTTCCAGTAATTTCTAAATTAACTGGATTTTCCTACAACCAAACCCAGAAATTTAAAGCAATAAGTAAGAAGGATATTTTTCTCCACATCATTATTTCAAAGCATGCCTCAGAATTCAATTTGTGTCATTACAAACCACATCCAACCCAGAGTGCTGCAAAACAATTACAAAAATTTTGAGTCAGTTTCCCCTCCCCTCGCAACAATATACAAAGTTTTGGATAGGAAATCAAAAAGAAGTCAATCATACCTCATTTCCTCTTTCAGGATTTTAGAGAGAGGTTATAAAAAAAACTCAATCATGAAATTATATAATATTTGGAGGCTATTTCTACAGAAATTGAAAAATGTGTAGGCTGAAAATAAATGATTGCAGATGGGACTCTGTCATTGTCCAAATAAATCTCCTTGTGTAATATTACATTAAAAAGTACTGTACTGTACATAATGTAAAGTAATTAGTTGCAAACTGTACCAACAAATCAGTTTAAGGAAAATGCAGGTATCATTAAAAAGCCTGCAAATATTCTGAAGATTTCTGCTTTTATCCCCGAGATAATCACAAGCATACCCTCATTCACTAGTTACTTTGCTGCAGATACATTGGAAGTAAGGAAGGAAAAGTAAGAGTGGATTGCAAAAGTTGATTTCAACAGGCAAAACCAGAAATCATCTCCCAAACCCAAATAATATGAGAATGGATTTCATCTAATGATGAATAATGATGCTCTTACTATTTGTTGGTCATTTACTGTTTACATAATATTTTATATACAGTAATTTAATTTGAGCTATCATGTGAAGTGAATTTTTAAAAGCATTTCAAAGTGCAGATGCTTTTATTTCTGATGTAGCTACAGTAATGTCTAATGTCTAGACCATGAGCTAAGCTTCTCTGGAGCTTTATGGAAGGCACACTGGAGGTTGTATGATATCTCTATTACCATCCAACTGAGGAGGGAATTAGTTTTGTTCAGATTGGATCTTCACCTGAAAATTGCTACTTATATGACAAAAACTTTTCATACATTTATTCCACGAATTTGTATAGAGTGCCTCATAACAATGAGTAGTACGCAAGAGGCAGTGGACTCCAAGGTCATGAGACAGAGGAAGAAAAGGCATTCTTGAACTAATACTTAAGAAAATGCAGATAGTAGACCCAGGACATGGAGCAATGCCTTCTTAACAAATCAGGTTATATCTTGCAAAGGGTAGGATGGGGTTAATTAGATAAAAGTGGTGGCATGTGGTAGATAAACCCAGAACAACAACAGCAACAGGCTATCTAGAATTTACAAAATGCAAGGACAAATACTAAGGTGATCCTCTTAGCCAGTGGGTGAATGATGATTTCTTTTTCTCTCCAACTAGATTCTTCTTATAGAGCATTATACAATTATGTATAGACTAAGGTATACAGAACAATTGTACAACATTAATATTAAGAAGTTTTTTCTATATAAACTGTAAAACTATGTCAGAATCTACTGACTCATGCAGTGCTTATTATCTATTAAATGGTACACATGAAATTTAGAGTAAAATATGTATTAATCCTCATTCCCAGAGGATAAATTCAGCCATTTTAAGTAAACTTACATTCATGTTTCTTGTTTTTTTTCTTCATAAGTACACAGTTAAGTGTCCCTTTTGATGTAGTCATAGATAGATATCTGGGTTGGGTAAGTCATATTTGACAGTGGTATTCTGATGCCTGATTGATAAAACAAGAGAAACAGCACCTCTTACCAAATATCAAGGAGATATTTTCTCGGTATTTTATTTATTATGGCATCTTCAGTATTGTACTGTTCAATCGGTCAAAACACTGGGTTACTCTCTCATGCTCGGCCAGTCCTGGGAATATAAGACAGAGATAAGTTCTTTAGAAGCTGCATGTGGTAAAGAGAGTAACATGAGGCATAATTAAAGGTTGAACGGAGAAATAGAGTGTGCATGTTTGGAAGAGGTGGCGAGAACAAAAGGTGATGAGAGCATTAAGGTTTGTAAGCTGACACAGCTCATAGGATGATCTCAGGACTCTCAAAGAGCCTGTGTTCATTGATCGATGTTCAGTGTGTATACACAGTCCAGCTTTTAGAGATGGTGGAAGTTTCTCAATCTTTTTGCAGAACAAGCTCTGCTTTATAGCCTTGCATGTGTTAAGAAAAAGAAAAAAAAAATTTTTTTCCTAAATAACCTACAAAAGGAGAAATGGCTACAACATCTTTTCTGGGTAAATCTGCTAATACCACATTCAAATAAATAAACACAATTAACCAATTTTCCTGATGTTTATTTTAGAAACCACTACTCTCATTTCTCTTTAGTATCAGAATAGCTAGCAAATAATCCTATATTACCGCTTAGGTTTTGAGTAGCGGTGTTTTCTTTTTCACTTTTGATATCATTTGGTGACAATGCTTTACATTTCATGGTAGTAAGTTCAAATAATTTCTAAATAATAACACTGTGTGGTGAACTTATTAAGAAATTGTATTTTGAAAACGTGTACAGATGCTTACATATCACTACTGAAATATTTAACTGGTGGAAATGGAAGGGTGTAAAAAAACTTAAGAAGTTAAAATATCTGCCAAAGGTTAAAACCAAGAATCCTATCATCTTGCAGATTTCTTACATTTCCTAACAAATTGAACAGCCAACGGATGAACCCAGGAATAATGCAAACACCAATAAGAGTTGCATCCTCAATATAAAGCACTAAATCCTTTGTTTATGCAGCTGCTAGAAAAGAACACTTTGGGGCTAAAAGGATGAATTTCAATCAAGCCAAACTGTACTCTTTGGGGGTGGGGAGATCCTTACTAATATTTTCCCCTAGAAAGAGAAATTAACAAATTAAAAATGTTAGATACAAATATCTCTGAAGATCAATCCATGTTTTGCCCTCTAAAAATATTCTCTATTTCCCAAAGGTTGACTTTCCACCCAGACATTCTCAAATATAAATAATATAACGTAAAGGCAATTTAGTTTTGTTATGTTGTGCTTTGCTTTTCAGATGAGTTAATTATACACAGTAATTTTTGACAATAAACATTTCTTTTTGTTTTGAAACTGAAGGAAACCCAGCTTGAACAAACTTCGGCCAAAAAGGAAGTACATTTGTTTGTAGAAACATACCACTGAAAGTCACACGAACAGCTGTCTGTAGGGACAATTGTAAACAATATTTTCAGGTTCTCTATCTCACATTGTCACACTTAGTCTCTCTTTGTACAGATGTGTTTCTTCCATGCTATGGATGTCATGTCTACCAGTTGCTTCCATAGTCCTAATCTACCCTTCATCAATTGATGAGAACTAGCCTCTTTTCTTCTTTCTTTCTTTCTTTTTTTTTTTGAAGTATAATTGGCATGTGATATTATATTCGTTTCAAGTATATAACATAATAATTTAATATTTATTTATACTGTGAAATGATCACCACACTAAGTCTTGTTAACATCGGTTACCATATATAGTTCCAAACATATTACCTCTCTTAAATTCTAGTTTCAAAATTTCTGGAGAAGTTAACTAAATAGTACATCTTTGAGTACATATGCAACTTTTTCTAATTAATGATGGTCAGGGTGGGACGTATACAATGTTAGCTCTTATTCAAACCACAAGGCTGAAGCAGTGATGAGGGTGGTGCAAGAGAGAACAGTTGCCGTAAAGGATGAAGGACAAAATAATAGATTTTACTACTGTATGCAACTTTGAGTTTATTATAATTTTTTTCACATTATGTACTTACTTCTCTTGATAACTGTCATAATTTTAAAGGAATATATGTTCCTAGAAATATTGAAAACTGAACATTTTTTTGAAAGATTTTATTTATTTGACAGAGGGAGAGAGATCACAAATAGGCAGAATAACAGGCAGAGAGAGAGAGGGGAGCAGGCTCCCTGCTGAGCAGAAAGCCCAATGCAGGGCTTAATCCCAGGACCCTGAGACCATGACCTGAGGTGAAGGCAGAGGCTTAACCCACTGTCACCCAGGCACCCCGAAAACTTTGAACTTTTAAAAAAATATATATATTTTTACAATATCAGAAAAAGAATACTAACATGGTATATGAGGTAGCAAGTCTGTATTGCAGACAAATGTTTTGAAAACAGCATTGGGCATATTTTTTTAAGTAGGCAAAAAAATGTCCTACTTGGGAATAATTTACTTTTCAAATAAAAAAGAGTATACATATCGATTGCTCCTGTGTGGTGCTGGGCAATGACTCAGTAGTTTTAGACATATTATTTTACTTATTTTTATGATTTAAAATAACATGGATCCATTTATAAGTGAGCAAATTTAGACTTAAGGAGGTTTTATAGCTTCCCAATGTCACTGGGTACACAACAGAATCAGGATTTTGAACTCAATTTCTCTAAATGCCTCTTAATCACTCAAATGCTGTGAGTGTAAACTAATAAAATTACAATATATTGTATGTGATTCTAAAACACAAGAGGAAGAATATTTGAAAATTTACTTTAAGTTAGGGACACCTGGGTGACTTAGTCAGTTAAGCAGTCAACACTTGATTTTGGCTCAGGTCATGATCTCAGGATCATGAAATCAAGCCCCAGTTAGGGCTCTGAGTGTGCTGAGTGTGAAGCCTGCCTAAGAGTCTTTCTTTCTGCCCCTCCCTCATTCATGTGTGTGTGCTCATGCTAATGCTCTCTCTCTCAAACAAACAAACAAAAAACCAAAAACAACTACTTACTTTATTTAAAAAAATGAGCTACAAAATGTGAACTGGAATTACATTACCATATATGGTTCTAAAAATTCCAAAAATACATTATTGTATTCCAGACTCATCATTTTGTTAATATATCACTTATTTTAAAAATGTGGAGCTTTGAGAAAACTGGATAAGGTAACTTAATATCTTGATTCTCAACAGTAAATTCTTTTAAAAATCTTGTAGCATGATAAATTAGCTAGATTTGGAAAACAAGAACAGTATCTATTCATATAGAAATTATAGATTAATTACACTGATCTTTTTTCTACTATGAGATTGTATACTATTCTGACTTCTAAACTTCCTTCCTAATGTCAACAGTTTGTTTTGTTATGTTAGTTCCTCTTCTCCTTTTTTTAGAACTTTATTCTCTTTGGTCTCTATTTCCAAGATTATTTAGTTGTGTGACTCTCAAATCTTATCTACCAGCCTGGTCTTCATCATAAATAGAACCAACAATTAGCTGACAATTTTCTTCCTTTAAAAATGAACACTCCTTTTTAACAAGTTTCTGATTCTTGTGTGTATTTTAACATGGGCTTTAGGGAGGTGATGACTTTACTGAAATTGTTTTTTAGCTATGTCTCATGTCTCAAAGGACAAGGATTTGGTTGTTTTTTGTTTGGTCTGGTTTGGCTCATAAAATCTCAGTGATATCTCATAATGACTCACTATGTGACTTTCTGAGCAGCACTTAAAATATTCAGAAAAACAGGGTGCTTGGGTGGCTTAGGGGGTTAAGGGTCAGACTCTTGATATCCACTCACATCATGATCTCAGGATCATGGGATCAAGCCCCATGTTGGGCTCCTATCTTAGTGTGGACACCGCTATAGATTCTTTCTCTCTCTCCCTTTGCCCTTCCCAACTGCTTTCTCTTTCAAATAAATAAATCTTTAGAAAAAAAAGAATTTTCAGAAAACTATTGAACAAGTTTTTATCAAGGGCCTATTATTCAAATTGGTAAGGTCACACACAATTCAAAATGCTGGGAAGTAGCAGTGATAGCAGTGAACACGACAGACAAGAAACTTATATCTTAGATAAGAGAATAATAGATTTAATAATAAAAAATATAATGATAAGTGAATAATGAATTATTAAGAAATAACAGCAACATATTAAAATAAATCTATTTAGTTTGGATCCTTAGAGAAAACCTTAAGTATGTGAGCATCCGACTGAGCTCTACATGATAAGAAGGAGCCAACCACAGATGAAATAGATGGAAACATGCCCAATAAAAAAAGAAACACAAAAAACTAAGTTCTTTCTTATAAGATAATAGAAAAAATACATATTGGGTTCTGCTCTTGGCTCCTGACATAGAACTTCTGAAATCTTTGTAATCTCCTAAATGATAAGAGCACTAAGAACATCTTTTGTTCTAATATTTGGTCTTTGACCCTGTCCCTGACATAGGAATCCCAAAACTCTTGTCATTTCCTGGGTGATAAGAGTGTCTTTTGTTATAATGAGGCAACTTTGGGTAAGCTCCTGTATAAAGTCTTGTCAATGGAAAGAACAAGCCATGATTAGAAGCTTGGAATTTTCAGCCTCTTGAGAGGGGGGAAGGGCTAAAAATGAAGTTAATGATCTATTACACCTATATAATACCTCCATAAAATTCCAATAGTATGGGGTTCAGAGAGTTCCTACATTGTAAAACATAGCCTCATCAGAGAGTGATGCACCCCAATTCTATGTGGACATAAGTCCTTTTGCTTGGGACCCTCCCAGACCTTACCATGTATATCTCTTCATCTGTATCCTTTGTCATATCCTTAATAAACTGATAAACATAAGTCAGTGTTTCCTTAAGTCCTTGAGGTGCTCTTGCACATTAATCAAACCGAGGAAGGGTTTGTGGTAGCCTTCAATTTGTAGCCAAATCAGACAAATGTTAGATAACAAAAGTGGATAACATGGGACCTGGTATTTGTGATTGGCTTCTGAAGATGGGTGACATCAGTCTTATGGGACTGAGTTTTTAACCGGTGGGATCTGATGTTATTTCCAGGTAAGTAGAACACCCAGCTGGTATTGTAGAGAAGTGATTGTCATGAAGAAAAATTTCCACACATTTGGTGATCAGAAGTGTCATAAGTGAAGTGCTCTGTGTGAGTAGAAAAGGAAACACACAGGTAAGAAAGGTGGGAAAGTGAGATGTATCCTTACACATTTAAATTTATACACTTACATAGAGTGATGTACCAAATATCTCTGGAGTGATACCAGATAATCTTGAATAAGTAAACAGGGCATTGTTTATGTAGAACTTTCTAAGGCAAGAATTTTAAGACAATGAGAACATCTTCTGATTATTTTATTTTGACTGGTAAATATATTATATTTTTGTAATGGGGTTAATTGCATTGAGGAAAAATTAGAAAGCTAATTAGTTGTCTGGGGAAGAGTGATATTAATGGTTAGTTAGTCTTCTCCTTTGTATATTTTTAAAAGAGTGATTCTTTCAGTTCAAGATTTGCCAAATAGAAAAAAAGTATTTGTACATAAAATGATGATGATGATGATGATGATGATGCATCCCAACACAAGGATAGCAAATAAAGCATGCACTGAAATTTTCACACAGACTTACCTTTTGGCTGGATTCCCTTGTCCATTATGCAACCCACATAACCACACACTGTGGACATGGTGGTAGTAGTTGAAGTGTTGTGAAGTGAATGGATTCCAAATATATTTTGAAAGTAAAGTTGCTATTTGATTGCTTATAAGATTGAGAGAATAATATAAATTAAAAATAATATCTAGATTTCTGACTTGACATATTCAGTTGATGTTTATTAAAATTAAAAAGATCAACAAGAGCATTTTGGGGGGTAAAATCAAAGAGTTATATTTTGGCAAAATTGTGCACAAAGTCTACTAGAAATCTAAGTGGAAATATGTAGTCATGTGGGAAAACAAATTTGGTGTTCTGGAGAGATGGGCTCATGTGATAGAATTTGAAGTCACAGGATTAGATGAGATCATGTAAGGAGAGTGATTAAAGTTTAGATGGACAAAACAGGTGGTTCAGGATGAAGCCTTGGAACACATCAACATTTGAGACTGAATATTTGAGCTACCAAAGGAGATGGAGGTGAGGTGAAGCAAAACCAGCGATTCAAAGGAAGAAAGTGTGTCTGGAAGGAGATAACTATGGTTTTAAGAACCTTGCAAAGATCAGACTTAGTGGAGGAGAAGACTTGGAAGCTCTATCCTAGTGGTGTGAAAGAAGGATGTAGATAAGAAAGTGCCAAAATTGTCTACAAAAGACTGTTTCAATAAGTTTTGCTTAGTGACAGCAGACATGTGGGACTATAGCTAAGGTGAGATGGGTGGGGGTGGGATGTGGAGGTCAATTTGTATTTGTTCACTTTTAGAAAGGGAAATGGGAATGACCTGTAATAACTAAGAAACTATATACAGAAAAGGGAGGGGAAATTAGTAGTAGTGAAGCCTTAAGATGGTAAAAAGTCTCAAGAAACCTGTGGGGTAGTGATGTTTATAGAGTATTAGGCTTCAGTTAGAGAAAAGGGAACATTCAGAGCAGGGTTAGAGCACATCAGTGCTTTGCTGTTGACAGAAGGTGCTTTGCAAAGGGCACAAGTGAGGGTTTGGGAGTTAAGAGATTAGAGGAGATTAATGGATGTACAGTGTAGGGTGGGGATGTGAGTTCAGTTAGTGATGGATGGCGGAGATGTCTTGGGCCTCTCCAAATGGCTAAGGAGAATCAGAAAGTGAAGAATAACAAGATTAACCCCAAAAATTTCTTAAGAGAAAGTGGATAAACAGTTCAAGCTGGAAAACACAGAGTTCCCACATATCATTGCTTCCTGTAGCTCTTATTTTTTGATGGCCAAATGGTGATTGAAACTTCCTCAGACAACTTCTTCCTTAGGTGGCCTGGGGGCTGAGTCTCAGTTAAAGCCTCTCTTTTTTCTGGGCTGGTGTGTGGAGGCGGGGGAGACTAGGGAACATCTCTGCAGCATGAAGATATGGCTACCAGGAAACCAAAAGAAGACAATGAAAAGAGGATTTGTCAGTGAATTGAATGAGTAAAGGGATGACAGAAATAAATAAATACTCTTTGTAAACAAGAGGAATAAAATGAGTTTTTTTTCTCTTTTTTAATTTCAGCAGTAAACTATCTACTTTTTGCTGTTTTAGAGTCCCATGAACTCTAAGAACATGAAACATGAAGAAAACTACACCAAGGCTTACCATATTCATACCATTTAAAATTGGTTGGGGTGTTGGGGGCACATTATGTAAGAGGGAAAAAGGAAAAAATAACAAAAAGGCAAGAAAAAATTTCAAAACAGGAGGAGGTAGAATGCACTTTTTTAAAGTACTAAAATGGGGGTCCTTGGGTGGCACTGTCCAGTTAAACATCTGGCTCTTGGTTTCCCCTCAGGTCATGATCTCTAGGTCCTAGGGATTGAACCCCATGTGGGGCTATACATTTAACAGGGAGTCTGCAAGGGAGTCACTCTCTCTTTCTCCCCCTGTCCTTCCTACCATATACTCTCTTTCTCTCTTTAAAATAAATAAAATCTTTAAAAAAAAAGATTTTATTTATTTATTTGAGAGAGAGAGAGGGCGAGAGAGAGTGGGATGAAGGGCAGAGGGAGAAGTAGACTCCTTGCTAAGCAGGAAGCCTGCTGCCAGACTCCATCCTGGGATTCCAGGATCATGACCTGAGCTACAAGCACACTCCCAAACAACTGAGCCACCCAGACACCCCTAAAGTAAATAAATCTTTAAAATAAAGTACTAAAATGAACACACAAAATTATAAACTCAAAATTAACCACTAATAATTAAAATAAAATAATTATATGTATTGTTATACATATGATTGAAATGAAAGCTATAGTTAATAAGAAAACAATGGAGATAAAATGAATTATTAAAAAAACTCAACCTCAAAAAAAGCAGGAAGAGAAAATATAAAAAGTGCTGATGGTGCAAATTAAAAACAAATAATGGAACTAGATATAAGCCCATTCTTTTCAGTAATTACATTAAAAACAAATGGTTTAAATACCATAATGAAAAGACAGAGAGATAGAGATAGGATTTAAAATGTAACATCCAAGTATTTGCTATCTACCAAAAAAGCCCTACTTCAAATATAAAGGTATAGATAAATTAAAACTTAAAGGATGGAAGATTATTTATATAATTAATTCAAAGAAGGTAGTCTGATACTATATTAGCATCAGACAAAATAGTTTTCTGATCAAAGAACTTTTCTAGGAATAAAGAACATCATTTCATAAAGATAAATCTATTTGACAATTCATAATAATTATTAAAATAAAACAAAGCTTCCAAATACATGAAACAGAATCTGGTAGAAATATAAAGAGAAAAGACAAATCCATAATTATAGCTCAAGATTTTGACAGCTTTTCACAATACAAAATACCTTTCAAAGCTTTCACAATAATTGTTATAATAAGCAGACAAAATCAGTAAAGATTTAAGACTGGAAAAACACTATCAACAGGCATGACCTAATTGGCAGTTACAGAACACTTCACCTAACAACAGTAGGAAACATATTATTCAAGTATATAAAAAACATTTGACATTAGACACCATAATTTTAAGCAATAAAACAAGTCTCAGTATCTTAAAAATAATTTAATGCAAAGTGTGTTCTCAAATAACAATGGAACTAAATTAGAAGTCAATAATAGACAATATCTGGAAATTACCCAAATATTTGAAAACTAAATAGCAGATGCTCAAATAATTTATGGGTTGTAGAAAAAATCAAAAGGGAGATTATTTTAAACTGAATTTTTAAAAACATTTTAAATATTATTTTAAATGAATTATTTGAAACTGAAAGGGAAAGTATTTTAAACTGAATGAAAACAAAAAAAAACACATATCAAAATTTGTCAAATGCAGCATAAGTAGTGTGTAAGAGGAAAGTTGTTTTGTTTTTTCTTTTTTACATTTTCTTTCTTTGTTTTATTTTTAAGAGAGGGAGAGTGAGGGGAGGGACAGAGGATGAGGGAGACAATCTCAAGCAGCCTCCTTGCTGAGCATGGAACCAGATCCCATGACCCTGGAGATCGTGACCTGAGCAGAAACCGAGTCAGAGGCTTAACGAACTGAACCACCCAGGGCCCCAAGACGAAGGTTTATAGCAATGAATATAAACAGAAAATAAGAAAAGTTGCAAATCAATGACCTCAGCATCCACTTTAAAGAACCAGAAAAAGAAGGGGCACCTGGGTTGCTCAGTCGAACATCCAACTCTTGATTTTGGACCAAGTTATGATCTCAAGCTTCATTGAATCTAGCTCTGTAAAGGTCTCCATGCTCAGCAGGGAGTGTATTTCTCTCCTTCTCTCCTCTTCCTTTGTCTCTTCTTCCACTCACATGAACACTCTCTTTCTTTCTAAAATAAATAAAGAAATATTTAAAGAACTAGCAAAAGAAGATCTAATTAGATATAATGAAAACTAGGGAAAAGGCAATGATAAAGAAAAAACAAAAATCATTAAAATAGAATACAGAAAAAAATACTGAAATCAATGTAACCCTAAACATTTCTTCGGTGAAGGTTAATGAAATTGAAAAAATTCTTACTAAGTTTATGAAGAAAAAAAGAAAAACACAAATCACTAATATCTGGAATGAGAGAGGTGGCATCACTAAATATTCTATAGATACTAAAAGAATGATATGGGAATATTATGAACTAATTAATGCCAATAAACTTGATAACATAGAGGAAAAAGACAAATTCCTTGTAAATAAAACTATCAAATGTGACTCAAGAAGATATAATGTAATAATGCTCTGTATATACTTAAAAATGAATTCATATCTAAAAATATTACTATAAGAAAACACCAGGCTTGAATGGTTTCACTGACACATTCTATGAAACATTGAATGAATGTTTTGTACATAAACATAAATTCTTTCCAATTCATTCTATGAGAACAGAATTATCACCTAATACCAAAACCACCTAAACCCATTACAAGGAAAGAGAACTATAGAAAAATATTCCTCATAAAACCAGATAGATGCAGATATTCATTTTTTATTAATTATTTTATTAACATATAATGTATTATTTGCCCCAGGGGTAAAGGTTTGTGAATCGTCAGGCTTACACACTTCACAGCATTTACCATATTACATACCCTCCCCAATGTCCATAACACAACCACCCTCTCCACAAACCCCCACCCTCCAGCAACACTCTGTTTTGTAAGATTAAATGTCTTATGGTTTGTTTCCCTCCCAATCCCATGTTATTTCATTTTTTCCTTCCCTACCTCCCAACCCCCCCACTCTGCCTCTCAAATTCCTCATATCAGGGAGATCATATAGTAATTGTCTTTCTCTGATTGACTTCTTTTGCTCAGCATAATACCCTCTAGTTCTAGCCACATTGTTGCAAATGGCAAAATTTCATTTCTTTTGATGGCTGCATAGTATTACATTGTATATATATACCACATCTTCTTTATCCATTCATCTGTTGATGGACATCTAGGTACTTTCCATAGTTTGGCTATTGTGGACATTGCTGCTATAAACATTCGGGTGCATGTGCCCTTTCAGATCCCTACATTAGTATCCTTAGTGTAAATACCCAGTAGTGCAATTGCTGGGTCGTAGTATAGCTCTATTTTCAACTTTTTCAGGATCCTCCATGCTATTTTCCAGAGTGACTGCACCAGAGTTCCCTTTTCTCTGCATCCTCTCCAACATCTGTCATTTCCTGACTTGTTAATTTTAGCCATTCTGACTAGTGTGAGATGGTATCTCATTATGCTTTTGATTTGTATTTCCCTGATGCTGAGTGATGTTGAGCACTTTTTCATGCATTTGTTGGCCATCTGGATGTCTTCTTTGCAGAAATGTCTGTTCACGTCCTCTGCCCATTTCTTGATTTGATGATTTGTTCTTTGGGTGTGGAGTCTGGTAAGTTCTTTAAAGATTTTGGATACTAGCACTTTATCTGATATGTCGTGTGCAAATATCTTCTCCCATTCTGTCAGTTGTCTTTTGGTTTTGTTGACTGTTTCCTTTGCTGTGCAAAAGCCTTTGATCTTGATGAAGTCCCAATAGTTCATTTTTGTCCTTGCTTCCCTCACTTTTGGCGATGTTTCTAGGAAGAAGTTGCTGTGGCTGAGGTCAAAGAGGTTGGTGCCTGTGTTCTCCTCAAGGATTTTGATGGATTCCTGTCTCACATGGAGGTTTTTCATCCACTTTGAGTCTATTTTTGTGTGTGGTATAAGGAAATGGTGCATTTTCATTCTTCTGCATGTGGCTGTCCAATTTTCCCAACACCATTTGTTGAAGAGACTGTCTTTTTTCCATTGGGCATTCGTTTCTGCTTTGACAAAGATCAGTTGACCATAGAGTTGAGGGTCTATTTCTGGGCTCTCTATTCGGTTCCATTGATCTGTGTGTCTGTTTTTGTGCCAGTACCAAACTGTCTTGATAATTATAGCTTTGTAATGGAGCTTGAAGCCTGGAATTGTGATGGCACCAACTTTGGCTTTCTTTTTCAACATTTTTTTGACTATTCGGGGTCTTTTTTGGTTCCATATAAATTTCAGGACTATTTGTACCATTTCTTTGAAAAAAGAAATGGGTGGTATTTTGATAGAGATTAAACATATTTAATTGCATTAAATGTGCAGATTGTTTTAGGTAGCATAGATATTTTCACAATATTTGTTCTTCCAATCCATGAGTATGGAACATTTTTCCATTTCTTTGTGTCTTCCTCAATTTCTTTCATGAGTACTTTATAGTTTTCTGAGTACAGATTCTTTGCCTCTTTGGTTAGGTTTATTCCTAGTTATCTTATGGTTTTGGGTGCAACTGTAAATGGGATTGACTCCTTAATTTCTCTTTTTTCTGTCTTGCTGTTGGTGTGTGGAAATTCAACAGATTTCTGTGCATTGATTTTACTGAAATTCTGTATGAGTATTAGTAGTTTTGGAGTGGAGTCTTTTGGGTTTTCCAATAAAGTATCATATCATCTTCAAAGAGTGAGTTTGACTTCTTCTTTGCTGATTCAGATGCCTTTTATTTCTTTTTGTTGTTTGATTGCCGAGGCTAGGACTTCTAGTATGATGTTGGATAGCAGTGGTGATAGTGGACATCCCTGACCTGTTCCCGACCTTAGTGGAAAAGCTCTCAGATTTTCCCCATTGAGAATGATATTTGCTGTGGGTTTTTCATAGATGGCTTTGATGATATTGAGGTATGTACCCTCTATCCCTACAGTTTGAAGAGTTTTGATCAAGAAAGGATGCTGTACTTTGTCAAATGCTTTTTCAGCATCTATTGAGAGTATCATATAGCTCTTGTTCTTTCTTTTATTAATGTATTGTATCACATTGATTGATTTGCAGATGTTGAACCAAACTTGCAGCCCCAGAATAAATCCCACTTGGTGATGGTGAATAATCCTTTTAATGTATTGTTGAATCCTATTGGCTAGTATTTTGGTGAGAATTTCCACATCTGTGTAAATCAAGGATACTGTCTGTAATTTCCCTTTTTGGTGGGGTCTTTGTCTGGTTTTGGGATCAAGGTAATTCTGGCCTCATAAAATGAGTTTGGAAGTTTCCCTTCCATTTCTATTTTTTGGAACAGTTTCGGGAGAATAGGTATTAATTCTTCTTTAAATGTTTGGTAGAATTCCCCCGGGAAGCCATCTGGCCCTGAGCTTTTGTTTGTTGGAAGATTTTTGATGACTGCTTCAACCTCCTTACTGGTTATGGTTGTTTTCAGGTTTTCTATGTCTTCCTAGTTCCGTTTTGGTAGTTTATACATCTCTAGGAATGCACCCATTTCTTCTAGATTGCCAAATTTGCTGGTGTATAGTTGCTCATATTATGTTCTGATAATTGTTTTTATTTCTTTGGCGTTGGTCGTGATCTCTCCTCTTTCATTCATGATTTTTATTATTCGGGTCCTTTCTACTTTCTTTTTGCTAAGTCTGGTCAGGGGTTTATCAATCTTATTAATTCTTTCAAAGAACCAGCTCCTAGTTTCATTGATCTGTTCTACTGTTCTTTTGGTTTCTATTTCATTCATTTCTGTTTTGATCTTTATTATTTCTCTTCTCCTTCTGGGTTTAGGCTTTCTTTGATGTTCTTTCTCCAGCTCTTTTAGGTGTAGGGTTAGGGTGTGTACTTGAGACCTTTCTTGTTTCTTGAGAAAGGTTTGTATTGCTATATACTTTTCCACAGCAAAGGACCGCTTTTGCTGTGTCCCACAGATTTTGAACAGTTGTGTTTTCATTTTCATTTGTTTCCATGACTTTTTTCAATTCTTCTTTAATTTCCTGGTTGACCCATTCATTCTTTAGTAGGATGCTCTTTAGCTTCCATGTATTTGAGTTCTTTCCAACTTTCCTCTTGTGATTGAGTTTTAGCTTTAGAGCACAGTGGTCCAAAAATATACAGGGAAGGATCCCCATCCTTTGGTACCGGTTGAAACCTGATTTGTGACCCAGGATGTGATCTATTCTGGAGAATGTTCCATGTGCACTAGAGAAGAATGTGTATTCTGTTGCTTTGGGATGGAATGTTCTGAATATATCTATGATGTCCTTCTGGTGCAGTGTGCTATTTAAGGTCTTATTTTCCTTGTTGATCTTTTGCTTGGATGATTTGTCCATTTCAGTGAGGGGGGTGTTAAAGTCCCCTACTATTATTGTATCATTGTTGATGTGTTTCTTTGATTTTGTTATTAATTGGTTTATATAGTTGGCTGCTCCAATGTTAGGGGTATAGATACTTAAAATTGTTAGATCTTCTTGTTGGACAGACCCTTTAAGTATGATATAATGTTCTTCTTCATCTCTTATTATAGTCTTTGTTTTATATCAGTTTATATCAGAAAAATCTAATTTTTCTGATATAAGGATTGCCACTCCCACCTTTCTTTTGATTTCCATTAGCATGGTAAATTGTTTTCCATCCCCTCACTTTATACCTGGAGGTGCTTTGGGTCTAAAATAAGCTTCTTGTAGACAGCATATTAATGGGTCTTATTTTTTTTATCCATTCTGATACCCTGTGTCTTTTGATTGGGGCATTTAGCCCATTTACATTCAGGGTAACTATTGAAAGATATGAATTTAGTGCCATTGTATTGCAAGGTGACTATTACTCTCTATTCTCTCTGTTCCTTTCTGGTCTACAATTTTTAGGCTCTCTCTTTGCTTAGAGGGCCCCTTTTAATATTTCCTATAGGGCTGGTTTGGTGTTTGCAAATTCTTTTAATTTTTGTTTGTCCTGGAAGCTTTTTATCTCTCCTTCTATTTTCAATGATAACCTAGCTGGATATAGTATTCTTGGCTGCATATTTTTCTCATTTAGTGCTCCGAATATATCATGCCAGCTCTTTCTGGCCTGCCAGTTCTCTGTGGATAGTTCTGCTGCCAACCTAATATTTCTACCATTGTATTTTACAGACTTCTTGTCCTGAGCTGCTTTCAGGATTTTCTCTTTGTCACTGAGACTTGTAATTTTTACTATTAGTTGATGGGGCATGGACCTATTTTTATTAATTTTTGAGGTGGGTTCTCTCTGCCTCCTGGCTTTTGATGCTTGTTCCCTTTGCCGTGTAGGGAAATTTTCTACTGTAATTCACTCCAATATACCTTCTGCCCCCATCTCTCTTTCTTCTTCTTCTGGAATCCCAATTATTCTACTATTGTTTCATCCTACGGTATCGCTAATCTCTCAAATTCTCCCTTCATGGTCCAGCAGTTGTTTGTCTCTCTTTTGATCAGCTTCTTTATTCTCCATCATTTCATCTTCTATCTCACTAATTCTCTCTTCTGCCTTCTGCCTCATTTATCCTAGCAGTAAGCACCTCCGTTTTTTATTGCACTTCATTAATAGTTTTTTTTTAATTTCAACTTGATTAGATTTTACTTCTTTTATTTCTCCAGAAAGAGATTTTATTTCTTCAGAGAGGGTTTCTCTAATATCGTCCATGCCTTTTTTAAGCCCAGCTAGCACTTTGAGAATAGTCGTTCTGAACTCTAGTTCTAATATATTACCAATGTCTGTATTGATTAGGTCCCTAGTCATCAGTACTGCCTCTTCTTTTTTTATGTGGTGAGTTTTCCACCTTTTCATTTTATCCAGATAAGAATATATGATCAAGATAATAAAACACTATAAAGGTGGCAAGGACCCCAGAAGAATGCATGCTAACCAAATCAGAAGTTTTCCAAAACTGGGGAGAGAATAATGGGGGAGAAGGAATAAAGACAAATACATATATATATTAGACTGGTGAATAGAACAGAGCCACCCACTTGATTTTGGGTGTATTTTGGTCTCTTAGGAGAAATTGTGTCCCAAAATTTTTAAGAAAGAAAAACATATGTTTTTCTTTCTTAAAAAGTTTTCTTTCAAAAACATATATTATATTTTATATATATATCATACATACACACAAAAATAAGGGTAAACACAATGAAGGGATGGAATATGATTGTAAAGCTGAAAATTTAAAAAAATTATAAAAATGGAATTGATAAGATAAGTTGGTTAAAAAAAATGGGAAAAAGAGGAGGGAATTTGCTCAGGCTAAAACAAAGCTATGTGCTAGATTAGGATATTTTTGGTCTATTAGAAGAAATTGTATTCCAAAATTTTTTTAGAATGAAAAAAGCCTATATGTGTATAAAAAATAAGGTTAAATACAATGAAGGAATAAAATATGACTATGAAGGATTAAAACAATGAAGGTTTAAAAAGATTTTTTTAAGAAAGATATTGTTAAATACACTAGTTAAAAAACGTTAAAAGAGGAAAAGTTAAATAATAGAATAAGAAAAATAAATTTTAAAAAATTTAACTTTGCAAGAATTAAGGATCATGGAGAAAAAGCAATTAATTCTATGCATTGCTTTCCCCTAGCTCTGGAGTTCTGCTGTTCTCCTTGAATCAGTGAGCTTGGTCTTGGCTGGATGTTCTTGCTGTGCCTCTGGTGGAGAGGCCCGCTGTAGTGATTCTCAAATATCTTTGCCCAAGGTGGAATTGCACTGCCCTCCCAGGGACCCAGCTAAGTAATCTGCTTGGGTTTGCTCTTGGAGCATTTGTTCCCTGAACTCTTTCTGTAGAGCTTTGGAAGACAGGAATGAAAATGATGGCCTCCCAATCTCTGGCCCAGAGGAGCTGAGAGCTCAGGGCCCCACTCCTCAGTGCACCCCCAAAGATAAGCAGTCAATCACTCCTGTCTCCCTGGTCTCCAGCCGCACTCCAAGCTCACAAGGCCTATGACTGTGTGTTTATATAGCTGGCACATGACCCCACCTGGAGTCTCAAACCCAGCAGATTCCTGCTGCATTGCTCCTCCTGGAGCAGGAAGGTGAATCTCCCTGGATCTGCCACTTAGGGGACCCCTGCTGAAAGATAGTGGCCTGATTGTGCCTTGGATCATGGTTAATGGTAACCCTGAGCTGAAAGTTCACTCTTCAGTTCTGTCTCTATAGTCGGCTTCCCTGCTCCAATACCTGGCAGATCTGCCACACTCAGACACCCCTGATCTTTCTGTGACCCCATGGGACCTGAGACCACACTGTCCCCACGAGGGCGCCACTCCCGCTTAGCCTCTGGAGTGATGTCCCTCAGTGAAGCAGACTTCTACAAGTTCTGATTTTGTGCTCCATGTTCCTCCACTTGCTGGGAGCCCACCTCTTCCCCTGCAATCTATCTTCCCATTGCTTTGGATTCACTTCTCCGCACATCTTACCTTTCAGAAATTGGTTGATTTTCTGTTCTTAAAATTGCTGCTCTTCTTCTCTTCTATCTCCTTTTGAGTTTGTAGCTATTCAGAATGGCTTGATACCTATCTAGCTGAACCCCTGGGAGCTGATGTCGTTTCAGTCTGGTACTCCTCCACCACCTTGCCTCCCCCTCCTAGATGCAGATATCCTTAACAAAATTTTACAAATCAAATTGAACACTCTCTAATGATTATGATTCATTACCATTTAGATTTCATCCCAAGAATTGTGGTTTAACATTTGAAAAATCAATTAATACAATTTATCATATTGACAGACTATGTAATGAACAACATATGATCATCCACAGGTACATAAAGAAGAGTTCAAAAATAGACTCACAGAAATGTGGCCAGTTGATTTCACAAAAGGGACAAAATCAATTCAATGGATAAAGAATCAATAGTCTTTTCAATAAATGGTGCTGGAAAAATTACCTATTTATCTGCAAACAAAACAAAACAAAACAAAACCTCAATCTACATCTCACACCATGCACAGAAATTAAAACCAGTAATAGACCTAAGTGTAAGTACTAGAACGGATACAATTTTGACAGAGAATATAGGAGAAAATATTTGTGATTTTGGATTAAGCAAAGATTTTTTAGTTATAGCACTGAAATTATAATACTGATACAAAATTGATAAATGAAATTTCATTAAAATTAAGAATTTCAGCTCTTTAAAATACATGGTTAAGAGAATAAAAAGACACAACAGAGTATAGCAGAAGATAGTTTCTAGTTATATATCTGATAATAAGTTTGTATCCAGAATATATATTAAACTCTCCAGAAGTAGTAATAAGAAAATAGACCATTTTATTTCACTTATAATAAAAATGTTCAAATAGAACATCTGAGTGAACTCCTCTAAAGGAAACAAATGAATGGCAATTCAACACATGAAAAGATGTCCAATATTATTGGCTGTTAGGGAAATGAAAACTATTATGGAATAACACTACATATCTATCAAAATACTAAAAAATTTAAAGCCCATACAAAAAGCGTTAGTATCATATGAACCCATTTACATAAAAATTGTAAGAAATGCAACTAATGTGAAGCCTTAGAGCGCATATCAATAGTAATTTGAGAGTGGATGTGAGTGAGATGTGCCATGAGAATGAGGACTCAAGGAGGATTTACAAAAGAGCATGAGAAAATTTGGGTGATGATAGGTATGCTGTATCTTCACCACATTCATGGTTTTGTAGCTATATTATGTAACAAAACTCATCAACGTATGTACTTCAAATATTTGTAGTTTATTATATGTTAATTATACCTCTAAGGAGCTATAAAAATGGGAAGATGTTAATGTGTAGTGAAAATAATATGATACAGATTTCTTTACGCTAACTAGAAGCAAATATTCAAAAACATTAACTCAGCTTGGTAATAATGTAATGTTTTTTAAAAAGTTTTTTTTCTGTCAATGAATGCATATGTAAATGTCATAAAATGAGAATTTATTTCTTTCATAATCAAAACAAACATGCTATGGAAAAGGGACTTTAAGTCTCATCAACATCTATAACAAAAGATGTTCTCTCTACTCTATTCTTAAATCATGTTCTTTTCTTCATTGGGCAGAATCTATGAATTCTTTGTTTGTTTGTTTTGTTTTCTGTTTTGTTTTGATTTTAAATCTTCCACAATCACTGTTGACTCAAAATACAACTGATTGTCTAATTTTCTATCCCTTAAAAGAATAGAAGCTGAAAAATCTATTAGAGGCCCACACGCTCACTAAAATGATAATTGATATGAGACAGCCTGACCACGAAGAATGAGAAAGTTGGCAGAATGTTCTAAATATGAACCATAATGAATGTTTATAATATTGGGCCCAAATTAACAAAAAAATATTTAAAAGTCTGTCAGTCTGCATTTATCAACAATGGTTACAAATAGATTGTTTGGCCATGTGAAGGAATAAGCATCAAGATATCTGCAAGACTCATTTCTAGCAAATACTGTCAGATAAATAAGGAATTGCTCTAATATCACTGCACGATTTTTGGAAAGTTAAGTGTTGGCTATGGCTTTCAAATATATTTTAAATGATGTTCATTCTAAACTCAAATATTTTCTTTCCTTAATAGAAAAATAAACACTATTTGAATTAAGGAAATGATAGCTATGATAAAGTTTACTTTGTGTTTTTTACTTATTTTAAGAAACTGTATTAGTTTAGAAAAGATGAAAAGTTTTGTTCTTTTTTTAATGATTATTATCATCAAAGTATTTAAAAATCTTGTGCAATTTTTATTTCCAAAGAACTTGTTGAGTACCAAAGAAAACATATAAAGAAATGAATTAAAAGAATATTTGGGTCAAAATTAATGAAAAAAAAAATAGACGTGTAAATAGAATATACACATGGCCACATAATCTAGAGAAGTTCCTCAAAACAGGGACAATTCTTATTCACCAAAGTATTCACATAATCTGGGGGCTGGTCCATGGTGAGTTCACCAAATATGCTAAATGAGTGAATTATAAAAATACTGTTTTAGGGGTGCCTGGGTGTCTCAGTCAGTTAGGTGACTGACTCTTGATTTCTGCTCAGGTCATGATCTCAGAATCATGAGATGGAGCATCAGACCCACTGCTCAATAGGAAATCTGCTTTTCTCTCTCTCTTTGGCTTCTACCCCTGCTCATACAGGGGTATTTTCTCTCTCTAGAGAGGTATGTTTCTCTCTGTAGAAAATAGATTGTCTTGATTTTAATTTCAATATTTTCCAGTGATAACAGTGTTTTTACCTGAGTCAATCATAGCCCTTTAAGGAATGAAAGGCTCCAAGTAAATGTAAAGAGAAAAAAATTTCTTCTGAGACAATTTATAGAACAAAGAGTAAATGATCAGACTAGTGAGTGCATCATGTGAGTCAGAAAGCTTTCATAGGCAAAAGCCTCAGTATATACAATATACAATATATACCATACTATTGGTATAATACCATAATACCATACTGGTATATATTGTATATCTGATGGCTTTGCTAATCCAAGGTCCAACATTTATCTTCTCAAAGGACTATAGAAACTATAACTGCTCTGAGTGAGGACACACAAAATGCATAATTTTGCATGATTGGTTAAAAAATATCTGCACTTTCTCCTTTCCAAATAAGTAACTCGAAGAAATGAAAGCTCCATTCCCTCTTTTATCTCAAGACTCAAAAGAGCTTCCCTTCTAGGAATAAAGTTCCCCTGAAAAGTCTATGTAAGGCAGATGATGGGGTCATGACTTGAATTTTGTGCAAATTTTCAAAGAAATTTTGGTAGTAAAACTACCAGAAAAAAATAACAAGCCACCTTCAGAAAATCGACAAAATGTTTGCTTTCTTAAACTCTTCTGAATATAAATCGTCTATTACTTAAAACATAGAAATGGAAGCCATCAACTTTCTCACTTATGCCACAGTGTTTATTTTTTTAAAAGTAGTCTCTTCACTAAAACAATCCTTTTCAAAAATAATTTATAGCCATGCTACTAAATGCAGAGGAATTACAAAAATGTATTATTTATTAAGAAATATGGGGTGGAAAATTCTATATCACTGTCAAAATGAAAAGCATGCTTTTTCAAAAACTTTTAGTTTTTTATAAGGGTTTGAATTTTTGTCTTTTAAATAGATAGAAGGTATATATTTCTGAAAATGTGAAGAATAGCTTCCATAAGTTTTGAATTTACATAAAAATTGAAGTACATTATATAAATGGCAGAAACTGTCTTATCTAGATCAACATCAAGATCTAGAGAGCCTGGCTGGCATTTTGTACATCTGTGCCAATAGCTGACTAACTCTGCAGTCCAGTTTTAGCAGAAGATCTTAAACTTATTTTTTTTTACTATATTCCAGTTCATCTTAATATTAAAATGAATTATCTTTTGGTTCTGCTTTAGGCAATGGCCAAGAGGCTCGTATTTGATCACCTTTCTCCTGGATGACAAGTATGAACCATTTACAAAATACAAAAAACAGCGGAGAGCAACCCATAAACTGACTGCAAGGGACATACATCATTTGGAATAGGGGATGCAGCAGGTGACTTTATTCTGTGTGTGTGTTTACTTTATAAGGTTTGCTAAGGAGAGGTCTCATCTGTGCCATGCAGGTCTCCTAGAACTCCAAGGGGAAGCTTTAGTCTTCTTGACTTGAAAACTAAAATATTTTAGTCTGAGGTAGTTACAAGCCCTAGAAAATGAGGGACGAATCCTAGACATAAGAGAACGAAGATGGAGAGTCTCAAGTTTCCTGTAAATTCTGCCAACATTTCTGGCCTGTCCACTGAATTACACATTCATGGAACAGACTTTGAACAGCTCAGACGAAGCTGAAAGGAACTGAGTTGATATTTTAGTGTGTGCCCTAATGATGGAACTGTAGTTGATGCCAACAGAGTTAAATGGCCCATACCACAAACAATCCACTTGGGAAGAGTATAACAGGATGGGTGGCTCAGTTAAGCAGCGAACTCTTTATTTTGGCTCAGGTCATGATCTCAGGGTTGTGAGATCAAACTCTGAGTAGGACTCTGTGCTCAGCAGAAAGTCGGCTTGAGATTTTCCTCCTCCCCTTCCCTCTGCCCCCCCTGCCACTCTCCCTCTCTTATAAAAAGAAAAAAGAAAGAGCCTTGGGACAGATTAGAAAATTACAAAATGCTTGCCCCATAAGAAGAGGAAAAAGATAATCGGTAATAAAATGTAAATGTTTAAAGTGATGGCTGACAAGTTTTCAAATATGGTAAAGTACACACATTTATACAGGCAAGAAGTTCAACGAAACATAAGCAAGGTAACAACAATCATGTCTAAGAGCACAATAATCAAACTGAAGAAAAGAAAATATAAGGAGAATATTTTTTTAAAACAATCTTAAAAGAAGACAGTATATATAGCTATGCAAATGATTAAATGATGACTGAACTCACCAGAAATAATAAGGGGCAGAAGAAAATGAAGCGAATTGATCAATTAAAATGCAATTCTAAAACTATCAAAATAATTCAAAGGAAGGCAGGCAAGGAAAATGTGAGAAACAAACAAAACGAGCAAAAGGAACAGAAAATGGTAAATGATGAAACAGTAAATCTTAAATCCAAACATCAAGAATTACATTAAAATATTGATAGAATTACACCCACATTAAAAGGCTAGGTTGTCCAAATATCTATAAAAGCAAAGTGTTCCCTGTAAAAGTCAATACTGATGTTACGTTTATATTTTTTATAATAACATGTGAAGAATGATTTGTCCTATCCACCATCTAATACAACCAGGCTTTGGACCCCTTGACCCTATAGTTTATAGTTCCTACTCTCTGTGGCATATCTCTGACTGCTTCCTGGAGACATGTAACAATGGTTTGTTTTAATTTCAGTGGTCTAAAAAACAAGACTTAAATGGTCAACTTCCAGCATGAAAATATCAATTAATTTTTAAGCTTGAGTTGTAGCCTCCCAGAATATGAAAACTCTGAGTATCAGATACAGTGTTTTATAGACAAGCATATCAGAAAGAACTGGCTTGCAATTTTATTTTGATGTGTAGAGAGATAAGCTAATTAAGTAGGCTGATCTGCAACAATGCAAACTCAGTTGCAGTTGACTATTCCTTATGAGAAGATACACATTGATAATAATGATTAGTTTTAGCTGGTACTCCAAAAATTACATGGCTTTCATGGCAAATCTGTTCATATATTTTCTATTTTGTCTCAGTGATCATCATCTTTTTCAAAGATTCCAAGGCTCAAAAAGGTCACGTCCTTCTGTTTCTACTGTAAATTTCTTGTAGCTAGCAGAAGACCAGAATCCCATCTCCTCAGCTCAAATAAAGTCATTGTTATTCCTCTGTTTCATGGTGTATGAACTATTAGGAGTCTGTGGGGGGCCTGCCCACTCTCTGTCCCAGTTCAGGTAAAGAATGTTCAGTGTTTTTAACACTATCTTCTTTTAGGATTGTAGTCACATCCTTTTACTGCAAGCGCTGATGGTTCATTTATAGGCATGAATGTTCACCTCCTCAGATAAGATATTATAGTTCCTTCACAGATAGGAACATACTAAAAGAGGAAAAAGTGTACATGCATACATTTCCCATTTGTGTGTCCTGCCTCCTCCCTACTGCCTTGCTTCTTCCAACCACCTAGGAACAGAAGCACACTTCAGCAGTCACAGCCTTAGCTGGGGAACCTACTGTATTTATCTGCATAAATCAAGGAACCAGATTAAAGTCTGTTCGTATAAGCAGTGCTCAAAGAAAACAATAATGAGGTAGTAATTATAAACCTGACAAAAATAAAAATAATATGATAATAAATTCTTTATAAAAAAGACCTGTTACTGTTCAACACTCAAATCTTGATCCTCTATATCTCATGTTCTTTTAATCCAGTCTTTCACCTTCTTTGTAAACATTAGAGAACTACTGATCATCTAATGTCTCCCAATCTTTATGGAGATATTTAAGCAAAGAGGTGGCGACCAGAATGGCAGCATGGCTTGTCCCAGACTTACAGGTATTTCATGCTAGGGGCAAGCATACTTAGTAAAAGGAATCTTAACTTGATGAAGCACAATTCAATAATTAGTAAATCGTATCCCTCTCTGTGCCTCTCCTTAGTATAGAAAGTTCTATTAATATTCTTGCCAAAAGTCAAATACCTTGTATGTATTAGGAATGCAAATCTCTGTAAGATAGTCTTTGACTTTAAGGAATTCAGTATCCATAGGGGAACAATAAGATGTGATGAATGCAATGTAGTAGATGCTGTGTGATCATATTCTCTAAGCTTTAGGGAGTTGCTAAAGTATAGGCGAAATTCTAGCATTGGATGACACTTAACTTTCTTAAGTTGTGCAAAATTTAATTCTGCAGTTAAATAAATAAGAAGCCTTGTCTCAAATATCATTACAGTTTCGGTACATGGGAAGAGATCTTATGTGAAAAGTCTTAAGACTTTGACATCTAGGTTTTTGTCCTGCTTCTGCGAAGCACAGTAATTGTGAGATTTGAGTGTTAGTGTCAGTTTTCAACAATTAATTTTGAAGATACTTTCAAATTCCAGTATGCTGATAAATATTTAATAAACAATATATTTGTTTATTCTCATTCCATTTAAATTCCATACTATGCCAGAGGGCATTAGACTTGTCTAAGCATTGCCAAAATTACTGCATCATTCTCAGAACTAAATTTAATTGTTAAAATTTTTCAATACTTATAAATTGTTCCCACTCAAGAGTCCTTGAAAATCCAGGTTTTTTTTTACTTTTGCATATTTGGTGAATTACATAGTATCAAACCCTAAAAAATGAGGGTTGAATGTTAGTGGTTGAATGAAGAATAAGGTATCAATGAATAGGGTAAGCAAAAAAAATAAAATCAATAAACTTGGATTTTAAAATACTCTGTGTATTTGTTACCATCTACACTTGCATCAAATTTGAAAAATTTTGCCTCTACTATAAAAAAAAGATAGATTTTCTTTCTATACAAAATTGCTTCTTTTTTTCTGAAGTATGAACTTAATACTTTTTTATGCTTGCAATACAATTAATTATTAAGAACTTTGATGGTGACTTTTCATGTTGTAGATAAGGAATGTGTTCAGTAATCCTGGCCCATATCCTTGCATTGACTTAACACTTTTATTTTACATTTTTAATTCCTCACTGTTCCTTTGCAGATAAAAGATAGATAAAAGATGAGATAGATGATAGATGATAGATAGATAGATAGATAATAGATAGGAATAGAAACTTTATCTTTTTTTCATTTTATTTTAGGTAGACTCAATACCCAACATGGGTCTCAAACTCACAACCCTGAGTTCCCCAAAGTCAGATGTTCCACCAACTGATCCAGCCAGATGCTGTGACATAGAAACTTTCAAAGAAAAAGTTTTCTGGCATTAGTTTCAGTAATTATATATGTCTTTATTGCATGTTCATATTAATAGTAGAAATTTCTTTTGAATAGATTTCTCAACTGGGAGTTATCCTAATAACTCTCAATTATCTTACGTTAAAAAGGAAGTCTTTATGTACTTTTAAAAAATAATAATTAATCTTTGTCGATATAATTAACTATAACTCTCATATAAAATAGAGAAATAAATTTACCACTGAAATTTTGATTACTTTTTCTATAAGAAAAGTCATATAAATATTTTATTCTTTCTTTTTAAAGTACAGGTCATTAGAATCACATACTCATTATGTGATGGAGAACAAAGTGATACAAAACATAAATTGCTCTTTTGTGTTTCTATTCTTTGGGAATTCCACCATTTTGAATTATTGTTCCTGATTTGTATCACTTTAGAAAATATTTTAGACAGATATGTTTGCCACCCTCATTCATTGCTTTTTTTCTCCCTTAGTTGTCCAAACTGACACTCATTATTTTTTTTTAAATTTTTAAATTTGGAGAT
Organism: Lontra canadensis; assembly: GCF_010015895.1. NCBI lineage: Eukaryota > Metazoa > Chordata > Mammalia > Carnivora > Mustelidae > Lontra > Lontra canadensis. The sequence continues at coordinate 5,553,221 of NW_022631074.1, read as the reverse complement.
AATTATAGAGAAGCACATGAAGTTATAGTAAATAACAGCAGAACCTTGTGTACATTTTACCCAATTTCCCAGTGATAACATCTTGCAATTTGTAGTGCCATATCATCCCTAGAATTTTAACAGTGATAAATGCAAAGTCCAGAACATCTGTACCCCCAGGAGGATCACTCCTTTTTTACAACCTCACCCAATTTCCTCTCACTCTCAACTCCTCCCTCCCCTTACCTCCAGGCTGCCATTAATCTGTCCTCCATTTCTCTAATGTCAGCATCTCAAAAATATTTTATAAATGGAATTATATCGTTTTTAACTGTTTGGAACTCACTTTTTTCACTCAATAGAATTCTATGGAGATTCTTCTAGGTTATTGTATGCATCAACAGTTTATTCTTTTCTATTGCTGAGTCATATATTTCATGGTAAAGTGTAGCACAAATTGTGTAATTATTCACTTATTGAAAGACATCTGGGTTATTTCCAGTTTGGGGCTCCTTTCAATAAAAGCCACAATAAAGTGCCACTCAATTTCTACTTTTTTTCTGATAGTTTTTATCATGAGTGGGAGTGAATTTTGTGAAACGCTTTTTCTACATTAATCGATCATGGGATTTGTCTTTTTAAGAGTGTTGACAATTTGTATTATATTGAATAAGTTTCAAATATTGAAACAGCCTTTCATTCCTGGAATAAATATCATGATCATGGTATATAATGCTTTCTATGTACTGCTGAGTCCAATTAGCTCATGTTTTGGTAAAAATTTTTGAATCAATATTTATGATGGATATTGGTCTGTAGTATTATTCATTTTTGTTCTGACTCAAGACAGAATTGAGAAATTTCTGTAATGATATCTCTGGTTTCATGTCTAATACTGACAATTTATGTCTTCTTTTTTTTTTTAGTCAGTTTGACTAGCGGTTTGTTTATTTTATTGATCTTTTGAAAGAAATAACTTTTTGTTGCACAGATATTTCTCTTTTCTCTATTGTTTTCTATCTTCACTGTCATTGATTTCTGTTCTGTATTTCCTTTCTTCTTTCTGATTTGGGTTTACTATATTCTTTCTCTAGTTTCTTGATATGGAAGCTAATATTATTGATTTGAGACTTTTATCATTTCAAATGTATGCATTTAATGGTATAATTTGCCCTCTCAGCACTATTTTAGCTGTGTGCTACAAATTTTGATATGCTACATTGTCATTTTCACTCAATTCAATGCATTTTTAAGAATTTCCCTTGAGACTTTCTCTTTAATCCATATATTATGCAGAAGTGTCTAGTTCAGCATCCAAATATTTGAACGTTATCTTTTGTATTGACTTTTGTATGATACCATTGTGGCAGAATAAACTCTGTGTGATTTCTAGTCTTTTAAGACTTTTGAGATTGGTTTTATGCTCCAGGATAGGGTTTATCTCAGTATACGTTTCATGGGCACTTGAAAAAGATGTCCATTCTGCCATCCTTGGGTGGAGTGTTCTATAAAAGTCTATTATATTATCCTGGTTGGTGGTGTTACTGAGTTTTTCTGTATCTTCTAATACAGAAGAAGTATTTCCATAGTTTTTCCATCACTCGTTGAAAGTCATGGTTTTCTATCACTTGTTGGAAGTTATGATTGAAAGTCATGGGGTGTTAAACCAGCAGAGTCACTTTTGTTATCATTTTAACGATTTGAATAAAGTTTAGAGCACTTACTTCCTTTTTGTCCCTTTACCCTACTCCTTTTGTAATACAGTTGCCTGAACTATAACCTCTACTGAAATTTAAGACCAAATCATAGTGTTGTTATTTCTGCTTCCACCACCAGTATGAATTAGACAACTCAAGAAAGAAAGGAAAATTTATTATAGCTACATAATTTTGATTTCTGTGTTCTTTATTCCTTCTGATATTTCAGGATTCCTTCATGTATCACTACTTTCTGTTTTGAGAAGTTCCTCTAGCCATTCTTTTAGGATATTCTCACTGGATATAGAATTCTGGGTTTACACTTATTTTCTTTCAACCCTTGAGAAACACTGTGCTATTTCCTTTTGGACTCCATGGTTTTGGATAAGAAATTCCTTGTCATTTAAATTAGATTTCCCTTATAAGTTGGTTCTCTCTCCTTGCTATTAAGATACATTCTTTGTTTTTAGTTTTGGAAGTTTGATTCTGCTGTGTTTTGGTGTGGATTTCTTTGAATTTATACTCAATGAGATTTGCTTATCTTCTTGAATCTCCTAGGTTGATGTGTTTTGCTAGAGTTGATAGGTTTTTAGCTATTATTTCTTCAAGTACTTTTTCAGTCTCACCCTTTTACCTTTCTAGAACTCCAATGACAGAGATATTAGATTTCTGTTATACTCACACAGGTCCCTGAAGCTCTATTCATTTTGTTTTCACAGTTTATTTTCTCTCTGTTGTTAAAATTGGATAATTTCTAATGTTCTTTTTCAATTCACTGATTCTTTCTTATGCCCTGGTATTCTACTATTGAATCCATCCATTGAATTTTTAAGTTATTTTATCGTTCAGTTCTAAAAGCACTCTGATTCTTCTTTAGATCTTGTATTTCTGTGCCAAGAATCTGTATTTTTCCTTTGTTTCAAGTGTGTTTGCAATTGCTCATTGAAGCGTTTTATAATGGCTGCTCTCAAATATTTGTCATGTTTCCAACATCTCTGTTCTTTTGGTGTTGATATTTTTTGTCTTTTTTGTTTTTCATTCAGTCTGATCTTCTTGGTTCTTGGTATACTGAATGGTTTTTTTTTATTAACACCTGGATATTTTGCATATTATGTTATGGAGCTCTGAATCTTAATTCCTTAAAAAATCATCTATAAAAATATAAGCTCTATGAGATCAGATACCTAATAGCCTGTTCACTTCTAAATGTCTAGCACCAAAACCAGTTCTGGAAACCTGCTAGAAGTTCAACATGTATTTATGGAATGAGTAAAGAAAGTGTGCTGGGTACTGCATTAAATATTTTATATGCATTACCTCATTTATTCATTCATTTATTTATTATTTATTTATTTATAAGGACTTTATTTGATAGAGAGCACAAGTTAAGGGCAGGGGAATGGCTTAGGGAGAGGAAAAAGCAGACTTCCTGCTGAGCAGGGAGCCTGATGCAGGGCTCAATTCCAGGTCCCTGAGATCTTGACCTGACTGAAGACAGACAGTTAAAGGACTGAGACACCTAGGCACTCCATGTTATCTTGTTTAAACCTTCTAAAGTGGTTTCAGATGTTTCCATCTTAAAATTCAGGAAACAAAGGTTTAAAGAGGTGCAAATAACTTGAGACCAGTCACATCAATGATAAGTGGTAGAACAAGGTTCAAACCTTTGTCCACTATAAAATCTGTGATCTGTGTTCCTTCTACTAGTCCCAAACTGCTTCTCACAGAGAGAAAGAAAAGAAAGGTCCTTCATTTTGTACAATGTTCCCCTTTAAGATGTCCCTGTTCCTCACATCAGGGTTACCACTAAACCATAGGAGCAAGCACAGTGGAAGTTCTTTGCTATCTTTGGACAACACAAAACAAGCAAACAAAACCCTAAACAAACAAACAAGCAAACAACATCCCAGAAACACATTGAGGTAAAGTAACAACTGTAGCAGGAACAGTTAAAAGGCTGCAAGAAGACAAAAGTATCAAGAAAGGTAGCTGAGTGCTTGGATAATTTACTATGGGCATCACAATGAAAAGGTCAGGGTCCAAGAGCTTGAGGAAACAAACAGTGTTTTACATATGATTACCTGGGGTTTACAATGAAATTCTATTGAGCAGCAGTCACTAAATCACTTCTTAATTATTCTAGCAAAATTTTTTCAGGGTGCAACTTTCTCCTAATTGTATTTAACTTTATCATTCCCCCTCTCTTTCTATGACTGCTAAATGGGATAGTTAAAGTCATTAATATCCTCCTGTATGGATAAGTGTATGATGAAGGTGGGAAAAAGAGAGCTAAATGAAGTTTATCTGGGTTATCTGTCATTTCCTAGGTCCAAAGCCTCACCAGTTTCCAGCAGCCCATGTGACATCTGTATCTAACTCCAGATTCAGTCAGTGCTTTGTGTCAACTAACAAAATCCCTTATGTAAGTTTATTACTCCACTAGTGACAGACAAAAGCATATTTTCTGCCAATGGTGAAACATTTGAGGTGACCTAGGTCACAGATAAAAGATACTTTCCTGTTCAGTGGTTACATTTTCAGGATAGCATTAATCCCACAAACAAAATTACAAATTGGATTAATTATTTATTCTGGAATAGACAGTAAAATTTAGGACATCCTATTAAAACATTAGATCTAAAAGATGAATGTTTGCAATATGTGCTTTAAGAAGTTGTCTTCTATGATTTATTTGCCTTCCAGTGCTTATGAATAACACAGTGCAAATTGTTTTCTGTGTGGTTTAAAAATCACTGGTATGTAAATAGGCTATGATCTGAATTTAGCCAAGTAAAATGAGGTTATGCTCATTAATCAAAGTAGATTGATTAAATTTGGCAAAGAGATTGAAGCTGGAGTCGGTCTTGCTACTATGAGGATTTTTAGTGCCATATTTTGTATTTATCCTTTCCCTTAATTATAGTAAATGCAAACAATTATGCCTTTATGTTTCCTTGGCCCAATTATACTCAAAGACCTAATTTCCTACTATTCTCACCCTCCTTTTTCTGGTCTAGTCACCTCATCTTCTTATCATTGGCAAATACACCATGCACACTTTCACCCCAGTGCCTTTGCACTGCTCTTCTCTCTGACAGAATATTTCTCCTGACCCCATAGGGTCAGCTCTCTTCAGGTCTGTGCTCAAATGTCTACCTATGAGCCAAAAATTTCCTGAGCAGCCTTTATAAAGTAGTGAACACTTACTTTCACTACTAGGTCCTCCTAATCTCTCTTACATTGCTTTATCTTTTTCTCTTTTCTTGGTAACATACTCTGTATTCATTGGCATATTTATTTATATTCTCTTCCCATGTTCTACTTACCTATTGCATAGCACATAACTTCAAAACAATGGCTTAAAAAAAAAAGAATCATTTGTTTTGCTCCTAAATCTGAAGGTTGACTGGGTTAGCTACTGGCTTCTCTCTATCAGAATCTCCCTGCCGAGTCACAGTTATGCAGTGGCTGGGGCTCAAGATCATGCTTGCCATCTTGCATTTCCCATACCTGAAGACTGGAATGCCTTGGGACTGGAAGAACCAGGGTTCCTCAGCCATTCCACTATTTCCATGTGTGCTCTCTCCCCTGCATGACATGTTAGAAGAGGTAGGAGTCTTACACGGACACTCGCATTCCAAAGCAAGTGTGGAGAGAAGTTAGTTTGCCTTTTATAATTTTGTCTTAATCCTCATGCAGCAGCACATTATTCACTGAGTTACAAAAGTCCTGCCCAGTTTCTAATGGAAGGGAAAGAAACTCCGGCTCCTGGTGCAGGTGTGGAAGGGGTCTACAAAGCATCAGGGACCAGAAATACTGCTGTGGTCAATTTTGGAAAATATAACCTATCACATCCCCTTAGAAAGTAATGTCTACATGTTAGGTCACTGGTATATCCACACTCATTTTTTGAATGATTAAGGAAATAAATGAATGAAAAGAAAACCTAAATAATAGGGGTAGTAACCAATTGTACATGACCAATGTATATAGTATTTTAATAACAGTATTGAGGAGGTTATGTAAATGCCCATGGGTATGTGCTTTATTAAAAGGTGCTGGAAATTTTTTTGGGGGGGGAATTCTTTTGAGTAGAATTCCCCATTAGATAGATTTTTTTTCTTTATTAATGCAACATAGATTGATCAAATTCAGGATAAGTCAACCATTTCTAATTTGAAGTGGATATTTCCACCTTGATTTTGATTTTATAAGTCAATCGATTTTGTGAATAAATTGAGGACCTGAACAGACCACAGAGAGAATATGCTACAACTTTTTGCCTCAAGTTCCTTTAAGTTGTTACTTTTTAAAAATTTTTATTATATTTAAATTTGATTAATTAACATATAGTGTATCATTAGTTTCAGAGGTAGAGTTCAGCTACTCATCCATTGATTATAGTATCTAGTGCTCATTGCATCAGATACTCTCCTTAATGCCCATCACCCAGTAATTTGTTACTCTTTCTTATAAGAGGCCAAGAACATTCCATAATTACATACTAAGAGCTAAGATCTATGACATGAGGGTCTCAGCTACTATGCCTCAGAATTATGTATTTAGTGTTTATTACAACCCCAAGCACATAAAACATTCTTAGTTTGTTAGAGGGGCAATAGGTGAATATTATTACCAAGTTTATAAGTACAAACTAAAGAAATTTTAAGTTGTAATTTTTCAAAACAGATCATTAAGTTAATAAATTCTTTGAATACTATCTTGGTTTGCATTAGTCTTATGAATCTTTTAAATTATACTAGGTATAAAAGTGTTAAGTACTTCTCAATCTTTTGGCTATGATCAAGCGTAGATATAAAAGTTTAATGACATGTTTCATATTGTTGTTATTTATTGGTGAGATACTAAAATCCAGTTAAGTCAAAAGAAAGCATAAAGTAGAAAGGTCAATTTAAATCTAGATGATCTATTATTTGAGGGAAAAAAGTTCAGTTACAGACTATTCTTTTCAGAGTGCATTGCTATAGTCCTTTGTTTTTTTATTTTGTTTTGTATTTTGCTCCCCAATATTGTCTATATCCTGTAATTGTTTCATTAAATTATTTTTAAAATGCTTTTTAAAATAAGATGCATTTTCTTTTGAAATACTTACTGTTCTTGTTACTGATGTGTTTTAATCAAGTTGGTTTCTCTCAGCCTTATTAGGCAGTATATGGTATAATCCAGCTGAAGTATATATGTGAACACCAATCAGGATCTGGATGTGTATGCATTCATCAGTCTGGTTGTATGTTTAGTGTATGTGAACATCTGGTGAATTAAAAACCTATCAAAATGTAAGAGTTACTGTTAGATATACCTACTTTACATAGACAATAGATTTTAATTTTTCTGACATTCCCTTCAAATGCCAAAGACTAAAACTGGAAGGGACAATGATGCAAACAAAGTAAAGGTCACCTGTGAAGTGTTATAACATATATCATACTGTATTTTGTCTTTTAAGGAATAGCTCATTAATTGGCCTATGATAATTGAGGGTGAAAATTGTCAAAAAGATCAGAATATGGAAAACACAAGCTATAGCTTCTATCATTTTTTAAAATAAAAAAGTAAGTATAATGTGAACAATCTACAGGAAAGTATGGCAATTGACAAATGAAAATGGTAATTTCAGTTTATTGATAATAGAGCTACAGAATGTTTTGTGGAAACTTTATTTCCCTTTAAATTTTTTTTTTCCTGTGTAACCTGTGAGCACATATATATGTGTGTGTCTAAGTGTATGTAGTATACAGGGAATAGAAAGTCATAAAAAAAGCACACAGAGAATAAAGAATTTACTGTTGGTTATATGGAAATAATTGTCTGTGTCTTAGATATGTCCTCTGAACTTTTGAGATTGATTTTAGGAGAGTATTACTAGTCATGATTTCTTCATAAGGTAAATTATTTTCAAATTAAAAAAAAGGAAGGAAAAGAGTATTTCACCAAGGGAAATTAAAAAAAAACAATAACAACAAACCACAAGAAATGAATTAATTTACCATTTCAAAACCAAGTAGAAAAACGTCTTAATGGAGTTTAAGTTACAAATTCTCATAGAGCCAAAATTGCTCTTGAAAATGGCGGTAGTTAAATTTGGCTTGTTCGTGTTCAACATTTTAGTTCTGGAAAAATAGTTTGAAAAGTTAAAAGCCACAAAATTAAATACAGAGATGTTTCTCTTTCCAATCTCTCTTTTTCATCCCTTCCTCTATTTCGCCCTTCCCCTTCTTGCTATCCCAGTCATAACTATCTTTACAGAGCATGTCTCTATACCTGTGTGGACAGAATGTGTGTGTGCTAAGACTCTACTGTTTCACAAATAAACATAACACTGTCATTACACTGGGCAGAACATAATTTCAACTGATGATGATGTAGAAGTTGGGTCTGGCATCTGTAGTGCATGAGAGTTCATCACCATGAGAATCAATTTCCCAGTATTTGGTGCTGTTTAAAGGGGAAAGTAAACATATTTCATGCTTTTCTGATATGTGAATTTTGGCCAAATAGAGTCTGAACATATTGTACAGACATTCCTTATGCCTGATTGATTTTCAACATAATATCTGTCTTTGTTTTAAAAGCTATTCTGTCTAACTTGCTCCCCCAACCTCTTCATCCCTTTATTTCTTTTAACAACTGGCAGCTCAATTTTCTCATGGCCCCTGTTAGTAGTTTCAGCAAACTTAACAGTGCAATCAATTAAAATGTCTTTGGCAAGCCAACTAAGGTTAAAATCCTTTTACTGTTGATGGCTTATTTAAGAACCTTTCCTTGACACTTAAGGTATATAATTCAACATAATGTACCAAGTTCAGTAATGAGATTAGCGGGTTATCCTGCACAATCAGATAACAACTTGATTGTTTGGCTTAAGTATAATTGGCATGTGATGAATGTGACTACAAGAAAGATATAAGCAACCAAAAGCTTGTTAGGATATGAGTGAGGACATCTCTTAGTGAAAATTATAACTAAAATATTTATGGTGATTTATGGTTTAAAAATAAGTTCTATATCATTAACTCCAGTTATAGAACTACCTAATGACGTATTATTTGTATAATTTATAAATGAGGAAAGTGAGATCCAGGAAAGTTAACTACTGAGCCCAAGGTCACACTTTAAAGTGCAAGAATTAGAGCATAAACCCATCCTTCTGATGGGAAACCTGTGTATAGATCATTTCTTAGGAAATATATTGAATATATATATATATGTATATATATAGACCATATAAAATATTGAAAAAAATATATATAGCATATATAAAATACTGAGTATAAATATACAGAGAATGAGAAACAGAGAAAAAGCAATATTCTTTACTATCATGGTAAAATTCATGTATTTTTAGATTCATATGGCTAGTAATAAAATCCTAGTTCCATTACTTTCTATCTATATAAACCACCATGAGCCTGAATTACTCCAAATACAAATAAGAAAAGTAGAAATAATTATTATAATTATCGAGAAACACTTAGAGAAAAGCATTTAACAATGTGTTTGACACATAATAAACAATAAATAATAATAGTGACAGAGAGGAGAAGGAGGAGAAAACATCGGAATTTATCCCTCTGTTGAGAAGTTTGAAAATTAGCATTTTGTCAGGTCGACATTTCTGATACAGTGTCTAGAAAATAAAAGAATACTTACAAATAATATCTTTTTAAAGATATCAAAAAGTGTGATATCAACAAGGACTAGAGAAGTTAAAAATACATAGTGGGGAAAGTCCTTCCTAAATGATCTAACAGTCATTGCCATACCTTAAGATTATTTTCTGGTTATGAGCACAAGCAGAGAACTGGGTTTAACCTAGGGACAGGGACCCTCCTGAGTTTAAAAACAAACAAACAAACAAAAAAAGGAATCTAAGGGAACTTTTGAGTATTCTTTAGGCTGGTGTGCTGGATATCTAGTGGAGCCCAAGTACATGACATCTTTCCTGATGACAATTTTTTGAGTCAGTTGTTTCTATGTAGGAGGGTAGGTGTGTTGTGGTGTTCACAGTGTGGTTAGAAGTTTCGTTTGTGAACTTCTAAAACCCCGAATGAAGTCTTCTGCCATCTCTGGACACTTAGGAAACAAATCACACTAGAGCCAGGGGGCTTGCTTCAAATATATGGACAGTCTTGAGGTCAAGACATTTACCAGATATTGAAGTTACAAGGGTCAAGAAGCAAATAAGCAAACTACTAGTCAGTCAAATGCCTAACAAGGTTATGTACGTGGAAGAGAAACAAACCAGAATCAACAAAGGCTTACTATATTGCAATCTATACTTCCATACAGATCATACCTTAATTGGATTGGGTTGATCAGTTGATCACCTAATCTGCTGAACAGAGGAAAAGTTGAATTGTTTCTAATGGGGGAAGACAGGGAATAACATCCATAGTCTCCAGAATTATTTTAGACATTATGTGAGTTAGAATAAAAAAAAAATTAGAAGACATGAATAAAGAAGAAATATAACAGACAATTGAAAGAAAAAAAAAAGACGATTAAAAAAAAACTCAATCTGATATTGAAATTAGCAGGCAAGGAATTTAATATAATCATTATGCATATATTTTAAAAATACAGGAAAAAAGACAAAACAAACAAGGGAAAATTTCAATAGAATTATAGTTCATACAATTAAAATGGTATTATAAAAATATAATATTTGAAATTAGAAACTCATTGTATGGATTTAACAGCAGAATGGACATAGTAAAAGACAAGATTAATAAACTTGAACCTAGAGCATAGAAAATACTCATACTCAAGAAAAGATAAAAAAAACAGACAAATGAACAAAGCTAATTATTAGAGTCCTCAGGTACATAGTCAAATAATAAGGCATATGTGTAATTGGAATCCCAATAGGAGAAAGCAGAGAGATAATAAAATAAAAGCAACATTGCAAAACATAATGTTTGTGATTATTTTAAAAAGTTAATGAAAAATAATCCCAGGAATCAAGAAAATTATTGAACTTCTTCAAGCATATAAACTACACATTATAGATGCAGAGGCACATCACAGATAATTTGCTCCAATCAGAGAGAAAAAAAATAGACAAATTAGACTTTGAAAATAGCCTGAGAAAGAATGTATATTATATTTCTCAAAGGAATAACAAAAATATTGATAACTGTCTTTTAAGTGGAAACCTTGAAACTCAGAAAGATATGGAATATTATTTTCAGTGTTCTAGGGAAAATAATCCTGTCAAGCTAGAATTCAAAATTGAGAGACATGAGGGGCTCCTGGGTGGCTCAGTTAGTTGGGTGACCAACTCTAGATCTCAGCCTAGGTCTTGATTTTGGGGTCATGGGTTGGAACCCTGCGCTGGGCTCCATGCTGGGTGTGGAGCCTACTTAAAAAAAAAATTGAGAGACATGAAAAATGATATCATATGGAAACATAAAACTGTAAGAAATGAAAATTGCAGGAAATGATAAACATATGCAAAAAAGTTTTAAATACAAATGTTGTCTTCTAATATTTAAAAGATATTTAAAGTACATGATACCAATCACAAAGCAATCAGAAGAAGCTTAAACTATAAATTTCTTTCTTAGTTCAAGAAAGAAATACTTTAACTTATATGGTAAGTGAAGAATGCATAATGTAACCCCAATATCTGCACTAAAAGAATAATATAAAAAATGTTTACCTAAAAAACTAAAGAGGACATAAAGGAGGTAGGGAAAAATAAATAAACATAAAAGAACACATAAGACAAATGGCAGAAGAACAGAAAAACTTAAATATATCTGTAGTTACATTAAATGTATATGAATTGAATCCAAGACCAAGATTGTCAGTCCAGATTAAAATATATATATATATATATTTTCTGTCCAAATGGGATATACTTGATATAAAAGGACATAAGTAGAATAGTTAATGCAATAACCAAAAAAGAGAAGTTATATCTATAACTGTATTAATATTAGATATAATATAATATAATATAATAACTGCTAATTAGATTTTAAGGGAAGATGTATTATGAGAGACATAGAGAAACATTTTATGATTCTAACAGGTCAGTCCAAAAGAAAGACACAACAGTCCAAAGTTGCAAGAATCTAAAGCAAAAACTGACTGAACCCAAAAAGAAACATACACATTGATAAATCTAGTTGGAGGCACTCATACATGTCTTTCAATATCTGTAGAAGAAACACACAAAACAAGTCAGAATATTTGAGTTTTTAAAATCATTGTATAGAAATCATGCTATATATACACAATTAATAATTTCTTACATTAATATCAAAGTATCAAATACTCAGAAATAAAACTAAACAAACATGCAAGACCTCTACAATGAAGATTATGAAACATTAGAAACATTAAAGAAGACAAGTAAATGTAAAAATATAGTATATTTATGAATTAGAAGACTCCCTATTTTAAAGGTGTCAGTTTTCCCCAACGTGATCTATACACATTCGTTACAATACCAGTCATAATTCCAATAGCTTTTGTTTTGTATTGCTTAGGTTTTGGTGTGAAACTTGATAGACTGTTTTAAAAATTTAAATGAAAATACAGTAAATTGTAAATAGCTGATTTAATCCCATATAAATGTGAATAAAACATTAACAATTCTAAAAGCAATGTAAGAGAATATCTTCTCCATTTTGAGGTAAGCAGAGATGTGTGAAACAAGTCACAAAAAGTGCTCACCACAAAAACCAAAGAAATGTATTAGATTATAATAAAATTTTAAAATTTTGTTTCTTAGAAAACACCATTAAAATAGTGAAAAACCAAGTCAGAGAGTGGAAACAATATAATTATATAAAACTTGATATTTATATGAATATACATTAATATCTAAGGTACACACTATATATTCTTAGTATATATAATATATATTGGGTGTATATTTGATTTTAGAATGTACACTGTATGTATATTTAATATATACATTTTAATTATAAACATAATATAATTATATATAAGTTATATATAGAATCCCACTTTATAGGAATTATATATTAATATCATATATATAGATAGTTTCCATCCACATGTGCATATATAATTTAATATTTAATAAAAATAGAGAATCCAGTAGGAAAATAATTTACAGATACTTTACAAAAGAAGATATTTACATAAACAAAATATATGAAAAAGTGTTCAACATTATTATTTATCAGAGAAATAAAAATTAAAAACTCAATGAGATTCAACCACAACTTCCAAAATGGTTAAAAATACAGATATTAATGTGTCTTTTTCATATAAGCCAGTTGGAACTCAACACATTCACTTTGTATTAAACTTTATTGGATTCTAAATGTTATCACATTTATACCCTATGTCCCAGCAATTTCACTCTTAGACATATATTCAATGGGAACACATGTGTATGTTCATTAAAAGCAATGCATAAGAATATTCACATCATTATTTTGTTTTAGCTCCAAACCAAAAGCAATTGAAATATCTATTAAAAATAGAAAGGGCAGGAGTGCCTGGGTGGCTCAGTGGGTTAAAGAACCCTGCCTTTGGCGCAGGTCATGATCCCAGGGTTTTGGGATCCACCCCCCCATCTGGCTCTCTTCTCAGTGGGGAGGCCCTCCCTTCCTCTCTCTCTGCCTTCCTCTCTGACTAGTTGTGATCTCTGTCAAATAAATAAATAAAAAATCTTAAAAAAAAAAAGAATAGAAAGGGTAAATAAGTTATGATATATCCATGGAAAGCAACACTACCTAGTAATGTGACTCAGCAACCAAGCCTGTGATAGTGTGCCTGTGGATGTTACAAATCTAATGTCCAGCCAGCACAGTCAGACATAAAAGGGTAAATGCGGTATGATCTCATTTAAAGAAAGTTCAAAACCAGGCCAAACTAATGGTGCTATAAATCATAATAATTTTAACCTTTGGGTAGGGGAAGTAGTGATGGAATGGATGAGGGGACTCTTTGATGCTGTGAAAGATTCAATTTCTTGATCTACTGCTAGTATTTTATGCATTCAAGAATGATGTAAAAATTTATCAAGTTATATACTTGTGATTTATCTTTTTTCTCTGATTTTGCAAATGATGGGAACTTAGATTAGACCAGAGTGAAGAAAGGGAGATATAGGCAGATGTGAAGGATATTTAGGGGGAAATGTACTAGATTTTATTATTGACAGCAAATGGATGAGTTTGAAAGAAGTATTATTGATATATTCCATGTGTACATCTTGGACAACCATGACACTGGTAGAATTTTTGCTGTGTTATAGAGCATAGGAAAAAAAAAAAAACTAGATTGAGGTGGACTCTGGAAAAATTGGGCCATTTCCTTTAAATCTTCTAGAAGCAAACATCAGGTTTTACTGGATATAATGGTGTTTGGGTATGTTATTGAAAAACTTATTGTAAGTGATCAAAATAAATGGAAAATTTTCTACTAGTGGGGGTTTTCTGTATAGTAGTATGGGGAGAAATCTTACTGGAATACAGCATGAAAATTATGCTTTCTCTGTTTACAGCATGAAAATTATTCTTTCTGTTTACCTTTACTTCACTAACTAAATTATATAAAGCCATACAACACGTCTATTTTAATTTTAGTGTTTTTTTTTCAACATGTTTAGTTTTAGATAAATTATCTGTAGAATAAGTGCTCTGGTCAGATTGTGTGTATGATCCTTTCTAACTTTGAAGCTTATAATTCTCATACATTCTAGCTTATCTTAAAATAACAGTGTAGCCATAGCCAATTCCTTCATAATTCAGCAAGCCATGTCTTCCAACAAACTTTCACTTTCCCCTATGATTTTGCTTTTAGTCCCCCTCCAAAAACACCAATTTAAAATAATTTTAATTCTACTAACAAAATATTAATTTATGTCAATGTTACTTGTTTTCTTCATATACCTACACTGCTATTTCCATTCCATGAACTAACAAACTGTTTCTTTATAGGTCTTCTGTCTATCAGAAGATTCCCATTCACATAGCTCTGAAAGGGGAAAGTGATTGAGAGGAAATTAATTTTTTCTTACCTCCAGGCATTTTCCAGTAGCATAATGGTCATTAATATTTCTGTTGGCAAAAATTTCATTATATTCTGACGGTGTTAAAAACCATTTTGCCTGAAGTAAAAAAAAAAAAGTCCTTGAATAAAATCTAGAATTTATATTATGCTTTACATTTCATAATGTGTTGGCATATATTTTGTTATATAATTCTCATAAGGATGCTATGCCATTGGCACAGATTATATGAAGAATACCCATGCCCCAGGCCAATGAATAACTAATAATTTGCTCTTCTTTCTCATTCATATTCTTTATATTTCAAATTAAATTTTAATAATGCAAGTAATGCATGAATATCTCCATTATAAAATATTAAAATATTATTAATAAGACTAAAATTTCTTTTGATGATTAACCTTAATTTTGCCCCTTTAATGAGAAATAGGCATATTTATGAGTTCAATGTATACTTTTAAGCTTTTCGGAGCAAATACTTAAACATTTGCTTTATAAAGTATATATTTTGGGCCATGTTTCTCTATATATACATATATACACAATACCTACAGGTACTATTTAGCAATTTCTTTTACTGTTTGTTAGCTAGTGTTTAGTAATTTGTGTTCCTTCTAGAACAGTACTTACTTATTCAACTGCATTGTTCATTTTTAGTACTGTATAATATTGCATAGTATGGCATATAAAAATTTATGTAGTTATTCTCTAAATACATGTATATATTTAGGTTGTCCTAATTTCTGCTACCAAAATAAATCAATGAGTATTCTTTAAATATTTCCTTTGGTGCACATGTAAGTGTTTCTCTTGGTAGGTCTCTAGAACCTAATGATTTGAATAAAAATATAATTTTTACTGTCACAATGACTCTCAAAGTGTCTGTCATATTAAATCCTTATAAACAATATATATTTCTACACATCTCTCCAATATGTATATTTTTTCTATATATACAAATCAGATGGGTAAAAATCATGTTTTTTGTTGCTTTAATTTGCATTTTCCTGATAACTAGTGAAATTGGACCTCTTCCATTTATTGATTGAATTTTTTTCCCTACAAAATGCTTTTAGCCTTGTTTATATTGTCTTTTGCCATAAAGATACCTTGTATTAGTTATATATAAACTTCTAATTTATTGCTTTTGCTTTTGCCTTATTTAAGAAGGCTACCTAAATACCGAAGTTATTAACATATTCTGTATTTTCTAAAAAACAACATATTTAGGAAGTTATTTAGACTTTCTCTATTTATGTGAAGTAAGATTAATTTTTTTTTTTTTCAGGGCACCTGAGTGCTCAAGCCCCGCATCAGGCTCTCTGCTCAGAAGGGAGCCTGCTTTTTTTTTTGTTGTTTTTTTTTTTTAATTTTCCAAAAGCACTGATTTTATTTATACAGAGTCCCAACCACTTCGGCGGCAGGGCAGGAGTGGGAGAGGTTCCTTTTTCAATTCAGGGGCCTCCATAATGTTGGTCTGTTGTTACCCAACACGCAGG
Organism: Lontra canadensis; assembly: GCF_010015895.1. NCBI lineage: Eukaryota > Metazoa > Chordata > Mammalia > Carnivora > Mustelidae > Lontra > Lontra canadensis. The sequence goes on along the minus strand of NW_022631074.1, from coordinate 5,537,028 downwards.
CAGTGGTGTCATGATTTGGTAAACTAACTACAATGTTTAATCTCTTTCTGCTAGAGCGACAAGGTGAGCATCAATCTCTGCTTCTGAAAGAATCCTGAATTTAGGATTTTCAACTGTAACTACTCCAACTTCTATTTCTGAAGGTTTGAAATCAATTGATAGAACAGTAGATAGGCATGTAATTGCAGTTTCCACTGTCTGCTCAGATGTCCAATCAAATTTCTTCTTCACTTTTTTTCAAGGAAGCTGGTCGACTCCGTTTGTTTAACTCCTGCTGCACTGGCTTTAAACCCACAGTAGTAACCTGTCTGCCTCTCTGCCTACTTGTGATCTCTCTGTCAAATACATAAAAAAAAAAAAAATCTTAAAAAATTTTTTTTCAAAATGAATTCCCACTTTTCTGGAAAAGATTTGTTAAATAGTCTATTCTTCCAACATTTGTTTGAAATACACTCACACATTTTATGTTCCATTGGTGTATTCTTCTCTTCTGACTATGCTTTTAAGTCCGCATTGTTTTGAGTTTTGATAACTGGCAAAGCCTGTTGACTATATTTCTCGGGAGAACCCTGATCAATATAATTACATCTATAGCACTTTACTTTAAATATATTCTTTCCTTTTTGTTGCAAGCTTGTCTCTGCTAGCAGCATATTGAGAATTATTTTTCAACTTATTCTTGACTCTGTCTTTTCTCAGAGAAATTTCAAGTAAATTTTTATTTACTTTAATTGTAGTTATTGACTTGTATAAACCTATAGTTTTTCTACTATTTTTCTGTTATTGTATTTCAAGTTCCTACCTTTCTTTGTTATTGTAAGAAATGCTTTTTTGTTCAATTTATTTTATTCTACTGCTGTAAAGTTGTGCCTCTACTTTTATACTAAGAGTTTCTTTCCTATTATATTAGACCTATTTAAAGCTGCTTTTGTAACAAATTATAGAGTTATCACTGTTATCTCCCAATGGATAAGGAATAAAGCATGTTTTTATTTACATCAGTTTTCTTCCCATCTATCCCACGTCAACGTGTCTACATCAGTGGAATTTTTATTTTAGACAATGTACTATTTGAATTCACAGCACTTTCTATTCCCCCAAATTATTTTCTGACTAATTTTATTTTCTGTATAAAAGATGAGCACCAAAGATACTCCTAATGACGACTTATAGTGACTGTATGTTGAAAAGGACAGAGTGAGAAACACATTTTTGAATCTCTCTCCCACACACTCTTTATCTTGCTTTCTTAGAAAACAGGGTCAGAGGCAAAAACTAACAGGTTACCACTGCATGGGGGATATGATACCCAGCAAGCATGAATCAAAGATAAAGAAAAGTGAAGCAAGGAAGGTAGAAGAGCAAATACAAGATGGTGCATTTCAGAGCTGGTCACAGCTTTGCCTTAAAATACATTTTGTTGCTCAGTTACATGGGACATATCCAAGAAGGCCACATGGAGACCCTTGTGTCTGAAAACAGCCAACCATAGGAGAAGAGGGAGCAATTTATTTGCTGAATCTTTCCTGCCTTCCTTATGTCCTTGGTCAAAATCTTCCCCTTAGGGCATTCATGCCCCATATGCCTGTTTGGTTTAACCTGGCCAATTCTCTGGGAAATCACCAGGGAAATCCAAGCTTCCTTGGGCATAATCCAGCCACTGTGCAGGCACAGGGATCTCTTCTTGTCAGTTGGCACCAAACAAAGGGTCCTTCAGTCTGTGGTGTTGATAACAGTGGTGGGTCTCAGAGCTTTACAGCTCTGGGAACAGCATGGACCTTCTGCTAGAGCTACTCTAGCCAAGAAGCAAGGCAAGTGGCCAAAGTCCTAGGGGGCTATTGGTTGAATAGATCTAGAATAGCAGATAAACTAGGTTCAGCATACATTCACAAAATCTGAAACAGAATAAGGGGAAAATATAAACAAGGACAGTGAAAACTAGATTTGACATATATCCAATTTCATATATAAATCCAGAAGGAAGAAACTGAGTTAATCAGAAAGAAAATTTGGTAGTTATTGCCAACAATCACTAGAGTTTTATATCTCACTCTAACAGTGACTATCTTTTAAAATTTATTGAAGCAATGCAAAATTTAAGAACCAAAATGGGAAGAATAAAGGAATGGATGAAGGTATTATATATCCTATGATTCTTAACTACCAATGGAATATAAATTCACATACAATAAAGTAGGTTTCTGGAAGTAATGGGTGCTTTTGGTTGGGATAAGTTGCCTGGAATGTTCCAGAAAAAAAGAAAAACAAAACAAAACAAAACAGATTGTTTAGGTGGTTAACTATCATGACCAAAAAAAATAGCAGAAGAATCTTGAGTAGACATACCATAAATGAATGTCAAATTGCCTTCACAAGTGCAGTTAGTTGTTATGTAGAACAGTACCTTAAGGTGAAGTTCTGAAAGGGAAAATCTATAAATATCCACACAAACAGTGAAAAGAATTATAGAAATTTCCTACTCCTTCTGCATTTTTTTGCAAATTGTAGAATTAAATAAATATCTTCTGTACAATGTTGAGAAAGAAGGAAAAATCTACTTTAAAATATTGCAACATTGAATTCTACATCTGAAACTAGTGATGAACTATAAGTTGACTAATTGAACGTCAATAAAATACAAATAAATAAATATATACACAATAAATAAATAAAAGAAACTTAAAAAATTGTAATATAATTGAAAAGGAGCTTCACCCTGCAAATTCATATGAAAATATACTTCAGACAGTATTTTTGAATTAATAAACTCTATTTTAGAGCAGTTTAAGGTTCCCAACAATACTGAGTGAAAAGCACAGAGTTACCACATATGCTATGTTCCCACACAAGCCTGATGTGTGGGCATAATTTTTCAGTTTAATACCGAGAATGTGATTGGTAAATCATATGGAAAGAGTATGTTTAATTTTGTAAGAAATTGCTAAGTTATCATCCAAAATGGCTGAATCATTTTGCATTTCCAGCAGCAAAGAGTGGGAGTTCCTGTTGCTCCATATCTTCATCAGCATTTGGTATTGTCTGTGTTCTTGATTTTGGCTCTTTCTAATAGGTGTGTCATGATATCTAGTGTTTTAATTTACATTTCCCTAACGGCATATGATATGGAGCATCTTTTAGTATGCTTATTTGCTATCTGTGTATCTTAGTGGTGTGTCTATTCATCATTAACTTATTTTTTAATTAGGTTGTTTGTTATCTTATTGTTGAGTTTTAAGGTTTCTTTAAATATTTTGGATAATAGCCCTTCATCATAGGTGTCTTTGCAAATACTCCAAGTCTTTGGCTTGTCTCCTCACACTCTTTACATCGTCTTTTTTGGAGTAAAAGTATATAATTTTAATGAAGTCCTGCTAAACAATACTTTTTACAACAAAAATATTTTAGAAGATTTGTCACTAGGATTACAAAAAAATTACTGTACTGCAATAAAACAGAAGCAGTGTTTGACCATAAGAAGAAAGAACAGATCAAAACATAAATAGAAAAGGTGATTCACAGACCTGTACCCCTGAAGCAAATAAATCATTACATGCCAATAAAAAAAAAAATAATAATAAATAAATAAATAAATAAATAAATACAAAAGGGACACTTGGGTAGCTTAGTTGGTGAAGTGTCAGACTCCTGATTTCAGCTCAGGCCATGATCTCAGGACCCCGGAATTGAGTCCCATGTCAGGCTCTGTACTCAGCAGAAAGTCTGCTTGTGCTTCTTTACCTTTGCCCCTCTCCCTGCTCACCGCTCTCTCTCTCTAAAATAAATGAATCAAGTCTTTTAAAAAATTTCAAAACATCAATTAATAAATAAAATAAAATAAAAATAAATAAATATATAAGAAGTTGAGTGCAATAAATCAATAAATCAATTAACTACCAGTACTCTCCTTCCAGGGGGAAAATACAAAACTAGGCTAGTCTTAGACTTCTACACTTCTGAATCATTACATTTTAGAAAACAAAATTTTGAAAGTAAAAGGGCATAACATTACCCATGTTAGTTTGACTCCCTGTTATGGTGAATTCCTTAATTTATTTTAATTACTGAAGCACACACAAAAGATCAATTCGGTACGTTGAGACTTGAGTGTTTCTCATGTTGAAAATCAGTTTTACCATTTTTATTTAATACTTTTATAGTTAAATTATAGATATTTGTTTTTCACATGGAATAAACTGCTCATGAAGTGAGAATTTGCTACAAACGCACAGCTTAAACAAGAGCATTTTAGGAACTGTTATGTACTTAAATTTTTGTCTAAGAATAATGTGATTCACTTGCTTTTTGTGCTGTTCTGGGAAGTTCACTTTCCATTATAATTAAAAGACATCGGAAAAGTTTTGTCAACAAACTTTTATATTGCATAACTTCTCCCCCTCCCCCAACTTCAGCTTCACTTTGGCTTAAGGCTACTTTAAAAAGAGAACAGTAAACCATTAGAAAAGGAGGAAATTTCCAAACACTGGTTTTAATTTATTATAAAAAATATGTTGTTGATTAAAGAATCCAGGTCAGTCTGATGAGAACCTGATTCGTACCAGAATCAATCTCTCCGTCTTTGTTCTACTATGTCAAAAGTACAAAGTGGGCCATAGGCTAAAAATAGTTAAGGAGAACTGTGGGACAGTTTGACAATGTGCACTTTATTTGCAAGATAAGTTAGCACGGGTAAACAAAGCTGATAGGCACCTTACATGGCAGTAAGAGAAATAAAGCTCAGTACTAATGTCAGTTATGTTTATTATAGTCATTCACTAGAGAATAACTCAGAAAATAGCAACTGAATATTTTGAATGAAGCTAGCAAACAAAAATTTAGACTTCACTGCTATACATTTGCCCACTCTGTATGATTACAGAGCAAGCAAAGGAAACGTCATTCGCATATATTGTAGAAGGTACGAAAGCTTGTATGCGCATTTCCCTATGAGGATGCACATATATTTTCCAAAAACATCCACCAACCTTACATTTTACCAACTTAACTCTAGTGCAATATGATTCATATTTCTTCTATGTATCCCATTAGAATGAGATTGTAAGGCCAGTTTTCCTTTTAATAATTTTTTTCTCTCAAATGTATTTGTATTGTCTTTGGGGATTTATGGGGCAAAGGAAGAATCATACGTTTAGCCTGATTTTCTAACTCATCAGATGCTGCTTTATAATACAATCTTATATTTTGGGGGAGTAAACTGTAAGATAGCCAATTAGATTTGCATACTAGAAAGTAAAGGACAATGGCAAACATGTACAAGTAACCTAGAAATTCATGGCATAGAATTGTGTAATGGGAATTAAACTATACATTTGCTTTCTAGGCCAGGAAATTCAGCTTTATGCCAGATGAGGAAAATTGTTTAGATCCCTAAAGTTCTTTGCTAAGAGTTAGAGAAATGGACCTAGTGCATCCTTCATTAAGATATCAGAAAAGAAAAATCTGGGAGGGTTTTAGTGTCAGCATGGAATCCTCCGTTAATTCAGGTTTTTTAATCAGGTAAAAGTTAATTCCTCAAACTGCAGAAACAAACATAGACACAATTAAGGACAGGTTCCTTTTTATTCTTCAGTGTGTTTCTCCATAAAAGAAGGGAAGAATGGATCTTGTCATTCAATAGAATAGTGATTCTCATGATATATGATGCTTTTCATTATCACCTATCCCCTGAGGTTAAATCTGCATAGGTTCATTAACTAAAAAGTCTTTGTTTAATATTTTTTATTCTATGTCTCACAGTCAAATTATTATTTCCCATATCAATATGTAGTTGAAAGTCACAGCTGTCCATGAAATGTACAACAGTTCTGGTATAAAATAAAAATTAATAATCCCAGATTGATAGAATCAATTATAATATGGGTTAGATTTTATTTTTGCCTTGTGTGTTTCTTAATTCTTTCCCTCTTTTTACAGATGAAGTGACTGCAACCAATCTTATTGTTTTAGTAATTTATGAGAAAGGCAAGCCATGATAGCACAAAGAGAGCTATTGCCTCACTGCCACTTCCCCAACCTAACCATATAACCATGTTTGCCCAAGCCATTGCAAATAGAAAAGCTCTGTCTCATAATGATGGCGTTACTGTATTACCACTCTGTCAAGACATGTCTTTGTCTTCCCTGCCAAACAAATAATTAAGGCCTAGGATTTTCCTGTATAGAAATTCTAGAGCCACAGCTGGGAGGGAGTCGAAGTCTTTTTCATTTTAATCACTTAATATAGTCACTTAATAGCTTATTATTAGATTTTCTTTTGAAAACTATTGCTGTACATTATATAGTATGAAACTTGTAAATAGTTTTATTAAAAAAATAACTAAATATTCAAGTTCTAATTGTGTCACCTATAATTTTGTAGTATCATTTTTTTTCTTTCTAATACCAACTTACCATTTTGTGATTTTGTGAAACAAGCACCTTTACCAAATATATTTAGAATTTTATCACAAAGTCTTCTGAGAAAAATTGATTCAGGGTAAAAAGAAAAGAGGAAAGCATACCATACAATATAATACTAACTTACATTGTGTGTTGCTTTAACCCAATGTCTGTGGTCTATAAAGTATACTTTTAATTAAATATTGAGCAATGGACCCATGAAAACTTGCAAAACTGTTTTAGAATTAGACATAGAGAGGGGTCAGATAGGTTAATTCTGTTATAATCCTTATGAATGAAGTCAGATCATTATATTAATGATATCCTTCCCTTTTTATAAAATTAAAAAATTCTCAAGTATTTTATATTTATAACTGTGTTTTCAAAGCAATAAATAATTTTTATTTAAATTTTTTCCTATATTGATTTGTATAAGCTTTATTTTTTTTAAAGATTTTATTTATTTATTTGACAGAGAGATCACAAGCAGGCAGAGAGGCAGGCAGAGAGAGAGGAGGAAGCAGGCTCCCTGCTGAGCAGAGAGCCCGATGCGGGGCTCGATCCCAGGACTCTGAAATCATGACCTGAGCCAAAGGCAGCAGCTTAACACACTGAGCCACCCAGGCGCCCCTGTATAAACTTTATTTTAAAAGTACTTTATTGTTCTTATCATTGTTATTATTATTTATTGAAAAATGATGAACATACAGTGTTATGTTAGAGAAAGTACTTTTGATAACAGAATGTGTCAAGGAATTTTATTTGCCTGTAGTGAATCTTTCAGACTGTGTATCAGAAAAATTTAGTAAATTCTTGACATTTTCCAACTGAACTAGAAATAGCTTGTCAACTATAGTTTTATCAACATTTTTTTGTGAATATAAACATGATTGATATTTAAACCAGAAGAGTGTGATCATTTTTTAGTTTAGATAGAAATAAGCCTCTTCATGATGATTGGAGACACTTGGAAAAGTTCCTCTTCCACCCCAACTCCAAAAAAGGGGCGAAATTGGTGAAACCTCTTGCATAATGATCATTGAAAGAAAATGCTTGTTGGTATATACCATAATTGTTTTCATTACAGAACTTACCTAGGGAGAGGTCCTATAGAAGACTGCCAACTTTCTGTATTTACTGGTGATAATGATAATATAAATAATAGTGATATAAATAATAGTAATTATTTCTTGAATTTTCAGTGTGCTAAGTATTACATTCAGTGCTACTACAAGCACTGTCCCATTATTGTCCCAACAAATACTAAGAATAACCCTATAAACTAGGTACTGCTAGCATTTCTGCAGCAGTGAGGGGAAACTAGACCTTCAAAGTTAAATATTTTATCTCAACCACCCTGACAGAATGTCTCATGGCCAGGACTTAAATCCAAATGGCTCTGTCTCAGGATGTGCTTTCTCTCTACCCCCATCATTTTTTTTTTTCTTTTCTGCAAAGATAACATTTTCGGAAGTGAAGATTAGCCAAATCCAAAGATATTTTTATGAGATTAATATTCTAATATGCATCTTTATCTCTATTCATGTTCTTTCCCACAGAAATTTTATGAGCAACTGTAATTTGGCTGAGTTGAAGATGACATTTAGCTTCCTGAGTTTTATACACCATCACCCTCTGGAGTCTCCATTCTCCAGGCACACCAGATTTTGTATTTTTAGTTAATATTGAAAGAATCTTATATTTATTGTTGAACGTTGGTCCTAGCCCAAGGACATAAAAATGGAAACTTCAACGTGGAATTTTATAAAGTCTTGTGAGAATGAACTTGAACTTATTTACAGTTAGGATTTGGGCATATTCAAAGTCTCTTGATGGACTGAAAACCCTCATATGGGGTCAGAGAATGGAAAAGAAAATTGGGGTCTTGAAACAAACAAGCCAAAACAAACACATGAACAAGTTAGCTGGAGTAAGTGAAACTGAACATGACAGTTGCTCTAATTCAGTAAACACGAAGAGAAACAGAAAATCTATATCTTTTTAAACATCTCACAAAGTCACTCTGACTCACAACCAAAGTTAGGAACCACTGGCATAAAAGAAATGTGTGTTCATAAAGTGTGCAAGAGCTCTGCTATGATAAAACCTTTTGAAAGAGCTTGTCCCAGGAGGCATAAGAGGTTTCTCTGTTGACCTGTTTTAAAGAAAGAGCATGTAGATGAACAGCCTAGAAAAGGTCTGCAGCTACAAAGAGGAAGCTGATGGACCCAAGGACTTGGTAGCAGTGAAGGCAGAAAACCAACAGTTTCTATGGCCCAGAAAAACAGTGAAGGCAATGCTAGAAAGCTGTCTCTATCCAAAGGTGAAGGACCCTCACCATCTTGTTTATTAATTATGCTTAATATCTAGAATCATATTTTACTCATAGGAGATGCTCAATCAGTAATTGTTACATAAATGAGCAAATAACACTAGGGCCAAAGACTTGGAATGTTCCAAGCATCACAAAATATCAAGTGATAACCAAGCAACATTTATTTATTAACACATGCATGTCTCTCCAGATACTCAGATGATTGATGAAGGAGATACAAAGGAAAAAAATTAGATTTTTTTGTTTGTTAATCATGTAAGTGAAAGCTTAGGGTTTGAGATTTATAACACAGTGCATTTAAAATATCATATATGTATATTCAGAGATGTGACAAGGGGACAGTTTGAGTTCAAATAGAGCTTTTTGATATGTATTTCTTCCTTTCTCTGAGATCTGGTCTAAACCACCTGGCAGATGGGAACTCTAGACAATTGTAGTTAATGGCTAGATCTGTCTTCACCTACTTGGTTAATTCAGCTTAAACCCAAGATTATTAAAATTCATATGTTTCTGAAATATGGTCTCAATTGACTGGTTCCTTAGAGAAATATATATTTGCCAGTGTAATCACAAAGGCCCAAATTCCTGGTAAGCACTTAATATTACCTGTTTCAATAAGGATGAAGCAGCTGCTCTGACTCCATTCATCTTTAGCAGCTCAAACTAATGGAAGTAAAAGGTAAGAAGCTCCAATCCAAGTTATACTTGCATATACTTCTGTATGTATTATACTTAATATTATATATGCAACTATACATATATAATATACTTATATATATATACTTAATACATTTATTAAGTATAATCTACCTAATAAATAGGCAAAATATCAGGGACTGTCTCACTTCTACTCTGAGAAAAATTACATCATTTCATTTATTTCAAACCAAGTAAGATCTGGTTATTGTTTCCCCACTAGTCTGCAGGTAAAGCTTTTTCTTTTTATTTTTAATTTGACAGAAAGAGACACACAGAGAGACAGAGAGAGGGAACACAATCAAGGGGAGTGGGAGAGGGAGAAGCAGGCTTCCTGCTGAGCAGGGAGCTGGATGCGGGGCTCAATCCCAGGACCCTAGGATCAGGACCTGGAGCAAAGGCAGATGATTAATGATTGAGCCACCTAGCTGCCTATGTAGGTAAAGCTTCTTAATAAAAGTTTGCAAATTCTTCATTTTGAAATTGGACTTCCTGCTTTTTTTAAACATATGCCTTAATTAGTTGGAGACTTTAGAAAGGTTCTCTCATCACCACCGTATATGGTATTTAAATTGTTAATCAATGCAAAAATATAGACCTCATAGTTTTTTTATTTCCTTCGCTTTTGGTTTGTTTTATTAGATGTGACTGCTTTTACAATACCTCACTGTAATTAGTACCAGACAGTGCATTGTCTAGAATTAATACATAAAGTCTACAAGGTAATTCTAGTACAGTATTTAAAATTAAAAATGAAAAAAAAATTAAACACAACATCTGAGAAAGAGGTATGTTTGGATCTGTGATTGACAGCTTTTCTGATCTGAATTAAACAAATTGTTTTGCTTTAAATGTAAAAACAAATATCAAAATATAAATTTCTTCTATTTTAAAAATATTTGTGTATATTGTATCACAGACATTTCTTCTCATCTTTCAGATATTCCTCATACTATACAAGACGTTTTTACCAAGTGAAACCCAGGTATCCCAGGTGAAAATTTAAGTCTAGTCCCATTTTTTCAACATGGAATTACACAAATACAGAAATTTTAGTTCTACCTAATACGGTTTAACTGTCATATTGAAGAAAGGAGACAGGTGCTAGAATCAGTTATTCAAAGTATAAAAGCATTATCAAGCACTTAAGCTCATCTAAAAGAAAACTTTTTATTTGATTTTAAGTCAATACAATGATTGCTTTAACAAAAATAATGTAGTCCAAAAGATGGTGATCTCTTTTTGATTTGGGTGATGTTCCTCATTTGTTTTTTGTTTTTTTTTTAAGATTTTATTTATTTATTTGACACAGAGAGAGAGAGTGAGAGAGGGAACACAGGTAGGGGGAATGGCAGGGGGAGTAGCAGACTCCCTGCTGAGCAGGGAGCCCAGGACCCTGGGATCATGACCTGAGCCAAAGGCAGATGCTTAACAACTGAGCCGCCCTCAGTTGAGGCACCCCCTCATTTGTTTTAATGTCTAGGGGTTATCATTCATATTTGAAAGTTTTTGAGTGTAACACTTGCCTTATAAAGCCAATTTTTAGAAATGATTAACAGGATTTGACATGAAAATAAATCCAAATTAGAAAATCATACTTTCAAAATGTTAGAAAAAGCTATGGAAAAGGGACAGTTTTTTTTTTTTTTTTTTAATGAATCATGTGGGATTATCTTTGTATTTAGAAAAAAGTGAAATTAGATCTCTCCCTCACACTAGTCATAAAACTGAAAAAATAAATTTCAGGTGGATTAAAACCTTCAATGTAAAAGCCAAAAGTATTAGAATGAAATATTTAATATATTTATGAATACTTAAAATTCTGCTAAAATACCATTAGTCCAGCAAGTCCATAAGCTTCTCTGTGTGGTATGATTTGATTAATTCTGATTACATTTAGTAAAATCTTTAACACCATTGCAATCGTAAATATTTATTTAATAAAGTCAGGGAGGGGTTGAGTGCTGAGCAAGATGTAGTCTTCTTTTAAATTATCTGTTATTATTAAAGGAGTGCATTAGCAGGTGTGAACAAGGAAAATAAGGCAAAAAAGATGTACCTCAAACTGATTCTTTCCTTATTGTCATGTTCTGAACTGACAGAAATGATTCCAAATGGTTGTTGATCAGCAATTCAAAAATATATTCTATGAAGTTATTTTGAGTATATCTGTTTTGTGATAATGTAAGATATTAAAATAATATAACCTCCGCTAGTGAACTTGAAGGTAGAAATCATTTGGCAATCTAGAGACAAAAATGTTCCAAGGCTAGATGCTGGAAACAAGGCCAGTGTGGATGTGGGTTCCCATGTGGTATGAGCTGACAGGCACTACACAGCTCTCCTTGCCAACACTGATTCCCCATTGACATGTCCGTCAGTTGAGAGAAAATGTTATTGGTATGAAAGTTGGAGCTGTGGGAGAAAAGGCATAGAAATTTAGAGACAAAAGCAGTGAGTGTCTGAAAGATCAGTGTTAAGACAGGTGCTGAATCCATAATTTGTTTTGTTTTGTTTTGTTTTGTTTCATCTTTTTTTAAGGTCACCTAGGAGAAGAAGAAAAACAATTAACATACTGAAAAGAAAATAAATCACTATATCAATTATGTAATTTATGGAAAATTCTGGGAACTTGGTGACCTATGGGAATCTTCCTTCATTTTACTCCCAAATACAATGAGTTCTCCTTTCCTGACAACAGGAAGCAAGTGAGACTAAGACTTTTCTCCCTTGAGGAATAGGCAGCGTGAATAGGAGCTCCAGGGGAGATGCGGGATCTCTGCAGAGACGTAGATACTATTGGAGGCAAGGTCAGTATCAGTGCCTTGTAAGTGTGCTGGGTTTCTTTGGCCTGTAAATGGCCATTCAGGAGCTAAAGGGGTGAAGCAAATTGCCTCTCACCCTATATCTGGGCAAGTGCAAGCAATAAGTCTCCTTAAGGCCCTGCATTCGTGTTGTTGTAAACTGCCTTTTTCTGGGTCACTATGTACATCTATCACTTATAATACAGAATACACTCATTGGAGTACCAACAACTAGCTTTGGTGACATGACAAGAAAAATTGGCTTTCCCTCTGAAGCGTTCAGATGCCAAAGAAAAACATTCAGTGTGAAAAAACAGAATGCATGTTCAGCAGATAGAAATGAGGGTAGGAGTGACAGGTAGGAATCTGAATAAGAAAAATATATATGAGTTCTTAGGAAATTGAGGTGAAGTCCAAAGCAGACTCCCAAGGCTAAACAACAAAACAAACAACAAACCTGTTCCTGATCAAATAAACCAGTAGCTCGATGGAAGGAAAGAATAGTAAATATTCAAGCCCAAATTAGTGGTTGGAAATGCAAGAATCAGCTCAGATTTTCAAGAGTATAAGTTCAAAATCATGAAGAAAAGATCAGAAGTTGGAGAATATAGTCAAGTGGAATTGTATGAAAATAGAAACTTTATAAAGTGAACTACAAACTGATGCTGGAAAAATAAAAGTTTAGCGATAGAAGACAAATTTCTTGAAGCGAAGAGCTAAATAAAGACATACCACAGATAAAGCTCTGTGAGTTCAAGGTCATACTGATAAAAAAAAGCACACAAAATCAGTCATTTCCTGACAAAATCTCTGAACCCTAAGAATCCAAAAAGAAAAAAAAAAAAAAAAAAAGAGCAGAAAGAACAAGGTCCCTACAGAGGGAAAAAGAATATGTTGTCATCAGACTTATCTGCAACCTTGACTCTAGAAACAAGTATAGCATCTATACAATGCTGAAGCTGAAGACACCAGTACAAAAATAGTGCACTCAGCTAAGTTATCATTTGGCAGATTTATTTAATAATAATCAGAAATCCAGAGAGTTTATTACCCACGGTGATCTTTTGAGGAAAAGACTCAAGAAAAGCCTGTGTCATTTAGAGTTCTTATTATCAATAACAAAATATATTCCGAATTCAGAAAAATTCCGAAAGCAGAAAAATAATTTGTTAAAGGGAATTAGACAGATCACAGAATTTCTAGGAAGTCCAGATTGTCAGGATTAAATATAATATACTATGTCTGGATTACCCTAGAAAAAAGATTATAGGAGAAGTCCCATTCTCCATCCTGTCAATTGTGTCTAGAAATGAATAGAAATGCCTGCATTAACATGTAATAGTGAGGAAGGTTACCTAAGAAGGAAAGAGAGAATGGGAATAAAATGTAAAAGTGGATGGCTATATTTCACTCTATAAACTTAGATAATATTAGAATATTTTACAATCAAAATATTTTCAAATATTGTATTATAAAAATTTAAGATAGAAGAGAATTTTCTATTCATAGTTTCAAAAAAAGGAAATTAAAGATAAAAACCACTGCAAAGTTTGACACTTGTTTTGCCTTTTGAGATTCACAGCTTTTATTTCAATTAAAGAGTAGAATTCTAAGTGAGGTATTCAGCGTGGCCTAATAAAACAAGACCCTACCAGGTAGATTTGATCAGTGTGAATTAAAACATTTCATATACTTGAAAGATAAGAAATTAAATGTGATGTGGGCATAGCTTGACTCTTTTTTTACTTAGTCAGATCTAAATAAAGGACTGACATTGTCTTAATGGAAAATACATCCACCCGTATACCAAGGTCATCACAGCTTAATTGCCTCAGATTTCAATCAGTGATTTATCAAATATGAATATCCTTTGGGATTAAATATATAAAAGCCTGAGCTCCATGTGTGTAAACTATATTTTGTGATTTGTATAGCAAAATATATCACCAGCGACCTTGTAAAATGCATGCGTACCCATGAAGGCAAGAACCAAAATGCATTGCTCATTGTGCAGAACTGATAGAGATAATGAATAAAAAGTAGCAGAAATGTGAATGCAATGCATTGTAGAATTAATTCAATGATTTGTCAGTTCTTAGTTTTGCTAATCTTTCAATAAAAATGTTCATAAAAGTGCAATGTTATTTTTTAGTAAATTTTTTTAAAAAGCCTTTAAAATTCTATGAAATGACAATATCAGCTTCCTTTATTGATGGACAAAGTAGGTCATCTTAGAGGTGAACTTGTTTATTCAGGAAAGAGTGGTTGGAATGTCCCCTACATATTTGCATGTATAAATATAAACCAAGTAGGAAGACACTGTATCTGGAGAATTGTGAAGTAAGTACTCAAATCTCTCCCAAAGTTGTTTGGAGTGTAGTGATGATCTAGAGGTAGAAAATGGGCATATTTGAATTGGGCCAAAAATATCTTCTGAAAGGAAAGGGATTGAGACCATAACCACTTTTTTTTGAAGTTTAATATTATTAATACTTTTCTGATGGAATGCCATGTACCTAACTGATGTTGACTACAAAGAAATGTTTTTTTTTTAATTCACCAGGAGAAAGAGAGACTTTTTATTGCTAACTTAAACTCACCCTCAGGACTGATGTTTTAAATGGAAGGTCCAGTTCCAGAATATACATGGCTAGGGTTGGCAGTCCTTTCTAGAATTAAATTCACTGGTATGAGGGTATGAGCTGTGCCTTTGAGGATAAACTGAATAGGCTCTAACGTTGGAATCCAATACCAAGATTGGTGGAAGGGTCTGGTTCACCAAAGAAGGGACCCTTGCAATGAAGAAATATTCATTAGAATATGTGGGAGTAGTGTCCAGTTGCAACATCATATATAATGAGACCAAAAGCACAAGTGCCAGTGTTTGGTCAGTTTGGGCTGCTGTAACAAAATACCATCTATGTGATGGCTTAAACGATAGAAATGTATTTTCTCACAGTTGATCTCACACCTGAGATCAAGGTGAAGGTACAATTGGGTTTTGGTAAGAGCCCTCTTCCTGGCTTGCAGTTGGCCACTTTCTTGCGGATGGCTGGTTTCTTTCTGTGTCTCCACATGGCAGAGAAAGAAAGACTACAAAGCTCTCTGGTATCTCCTTAAAAGGGCACTAATTCCATTATGAAGGAAGGCCCCACCCTCATCAAGATATAATTATTTCCCAAAGGCGCCCTCTCCAAATGCCATCATACTGGGAGTTAGTGCCTCAACATATGAATTTTGGGAGAAACTCAATTCAGTCTATAACAACTAGCAACCTACCGAATTTTGCCTGTCTTTCCATCTATACCTTGCAATAAGCATATCCTTTATATGAATAAACCCCTGGATTTAATGGAATGATGGAGTATTAGAGAGATTTTAGTCTTCTGACTAATCAGAAGGGTGAGTTTTCTAGAAATTAACTGGAATTAAAAGAAGTGTAAACAACCTTTTGACATTTCCAGAATGTCTGGAAATGTGAAAGTTTTATGGATTCACCTCCCAACAAAACAACAATAAATGGAGATGAATTATAAAACAACAACCAATTAAAATCTCTGGAATTTTTTCCAAAACCAAACAGTGCATGAAGACACTTTATTCAAGAAAGCTACTAACTTAGGTAAGAAGGAGAGTCTGTAGCATTTAAAAAAAGACTTTCTCCCTCCCTCCCAAAGCCTCAGCTCAGCAAGACAAAAGCTGCATTCCTATTGTGTGTGGCCCAGAAGTTGAGGAATTCTGTACTCTAAGCTCCTAGTCAGGAGCTAAGGCATCTCCACAGAAGGGACCTATATGTCATGCACTCTCCAGCTCCATGCTGCAGAAGCTAATTTGAGGAGAGGGCAGCCAGGAGGTTGGGTTTCCTTTCTTAACCCAGCCATAACTTGGTAGTAACAGAGGCTGTAACCCAGGCAAAGCAGGTCAAGATGAATGGAACTTCTATTACTTTCATCCCAGTTTCACACAGGGCGAAGTTTCTATGCCAGAAAAAGCAAGCCAATTTTTGTCAATGAGACAATTTTTGTATGAGAAAAAAATGAAACTTCTAATGTGTTTAACCACTAAGATTTTATAAATTTTTATGACAACATATTTTATCCCAACCTGACTACCACAGGCAGTGTTACAGGAAGTATAAATACAAGAAAGTCTGGATTTTAAAAATTTAAAATTCCAATGTAGTTTATTGGGGATGTAGTTTAAGCATGTTTGAGTAATTCCATATTTAAAATTTAATAAAGGGCATTTTACTTATTTTTTTAAATGTTCTTTATTAATTTTTTCATTTTTTCTCATATAAAAATTGACAAGAGAGACAAAGTCTTCTTTTAATTTTTTAAAATTATTTTATTTTACTTATTTGACAGAGACAGAGAAGGAAAGAGCACAAGCAGGTAGAGCTTTAGGCAGAGGGAGAGGGAAAAGCAGGCTCCCTGATATGGGGCTAGATCCCAGGACCCTGGGATCATGACCTGAGCTGAAGACATAAGCTTAACCAACTGAGCCACCCAGGTGCCCCTGGAAGTCTTCTTCTAAGCCATGATTTCAGCATCTATGTGGCTCCCATGTCAAAGACAGAGAGAGATGGAAGACTTACACTGTGGCATAAATGCCTTGGCCAAGAAGTGACAAATGTAAATTTTGCTAATGGCCATTTAAAAAATAAATAATTCTCAACACTGTTGATTTAAATTATGATAATGGTGGTAAGTTAGTCAGTAAAACTATAAGTAATATGTGGTGCACTTTTACTGGGAAACTTGAAAGAAAGTATAATAAAAAGTTGTGGTTAAGATGTAGGGAAAACCACAGGGTGCCATGTCTATCTCTAATAATGAAGGGGCAAGGACATGAGACAGTTACTATAAACTAAGGAGAGAATTGCCGGGAAATTGTTGCCAAAATTGTGCTGTTAAAATTAATCACGGAATAAAGATGGGCTACGAAAATGTTCCAGATAAAGAACTGGGGTAATAAGTGTAAGGACCTCTTTAGCCAGAAGCTTCCATTAAGGTTAAACAGTAACGTTGTTTAACCCTTAAACTATCCCTGCTCCCCTTCCCCCAGGGGACTTACTTAAAAACAAGTCCTGGAAACCAGCCCCAGGTAACAAAGCCCAGATACTAGGTGGGTCAGGCCAGGTGGAGACATCCGATCAGTGGGGGGTTGCATACTGTCTCCCTAGCTACCAAGGAGTATGGGCCCCACCCTTTGGGAGCCTTTTGGGTGCCAATTTTAACCAAGGTGATAGGCTAGGTCAAATGTCTACTATAGGGTAAATTATAATTCAATTGGTCACCTAGCATCACTGTGCAGCTTTCTCTGTGTGTTACAATTTCATTGGCCATCTGTGCGTGGCCAGGCCCAACCACATGGCCTTTGCCCTTAGAAGCTAGTCTGTGAAACAGAGAAGTGTCGCCCTCTCTTGTAAGAGGTGCATCCCCGAATGTTCGGTCTGATTCTTGATGCTTGGCGTGGAATAAAGCTTTGCTTGACCTTCGCTTTATATCAGTCTTGCTCCTTTAATCACAGACCCATTTTTGGGGGGACCTAACATAAGCACCCTGAAAGCCCTCTCTTCCCTTCTTCAAATATCCCGCCACTGTCATTCATTGACAAAATCCAAATAAAAGTCCAAGGTCAAGGGAAATTTTTGTGGTGGTCTGTACGGGTCATTCTCTGTGGATGCAGAGCAGGGTACAGAAAGGTGAGCATGGGTCTGAAGAAGCACAGGGAAAAGCTCCATCTAATGAAGCTTTTCTAACTAAAATTTCACTGTCACAGGGGTTGTATGACATTGCAAGAAAAAAAAAATCACCTGTTACGGTGACTCAATCTTTAGCTTGAATCAGAATCAGCTAGAGGACTAAAACAAGATTAGTAGGCTTCTGTCCAGAGCTGTTATCAGCAATGGGGCCCATGAATATGCATTTCTATGCTATTGGGCCCATACCTGGAGAACCACTGAACTATAGAACCAGAATAGCCAACTTCTAAATCCTTGCTCTGCTTTTTAGTAGCTTGGAACCATGACTAATCTCCCAACTTCGCTGATGTTCAGAGATTTACCTATTCATATATTAAAACTCATTAACTGTTAAATAATTTTTCAATTTTTTGAAGAGAATGTTTGTGTTTATCTGGAATGACTTTATAGACATTATGAGAAATTTCATGAGAAAATCCCTACTACATTGTTTGGTACTTGAAAAATATGAATATACAGTACTTGTATTCATTCTAATATGTTTTCAGTAAATAATTAAATTAATTCAACCAGAAATAATTTAAAGCCAGTGAAAATCTATAGAAAGCTATAACATTTAACATGCTAAAATAATGATAAATATATAACTTTATTAATTAGTCTTGATTACATTATTTGTGTATACAATCCTTACCTAAGGTAGCAAATCTATACATAATAGCTATATCCTATTTTGTGCTCATTGACTCTATGAATACACTGCAGCCGTATTTTCATTACCTCTTAATAAATGACTCTCATGCTTTATTTGAAGGCAAATGGTAAATGAAATTAATAGTAGTTTGCTCTGTGTGGTAAATGAAATTAATAGTAGTTTGCTCTGTGTAATAGGCAATAATGGATCACCTTCTGTAATAAGCCAGTAATGTTTCACTTATATTGTACCCTCTGGGAAATTAGATGTCCAGGATAAGTAAAACTTTCCAGAGAATTAATACTTAATCTTTGAAATAAAATATTTACTCATCATTGCTTTGTAAAACACTCTGAGACAAATAATTTCTTAACTTTTAATTTTTTTATTTCGATTTTTCAAGATGATTAAGTCACATTATGAACTGTGGTGCTGTAGCATGCTCTAATACCATGACACATGCAGAAGCCTTTGAGACAAAATATATGATATTCCCCTTATCCATTTCCCATGGCTTATTTTGCTATTCTACCTCCTTTATCCAACAACAGAGCAAATCTGGAATATGTAATGCTGTTTTCACTCAAAGGGGGCCAACTTCTTTCTTTCTTCATGTTTGCAGTTCTTCTTGTATGCAGTCCTTCCTAAAATCCTAAGGTCGCTTTCTGCAGCAGTTAATATGTGCCCATTCACCCATCACTCCCCTCTGTAGGTTCTAGTTTATCCTCTCCAACCAGGAAACCAAGAGCTTGTTTTAAAGTGAATTAAACATATTCTGTATCCCAGATGAGGTATAGGGCTGAGGGCTAAGAATATTAATTTGGCAGAGATAACCTATTTACTTACAAATCTAAGATTTTTCCCAGATGATATTGCCCCAAGTGAGGACTGCCACATAAGAGACGTACATTTTTATTATATGATTTGATTACATTGTTTATGATTATTTCATAGTTGTCTATTAACTATTATTTACTTAAATATTAGAACATTTAAATTAGCACAGCAACTATTTCTGGTTTCCCACATTTATTTCTTCCTGTCTTTAAATATGTGTATGTAAGTCCCAAATAATGAGAGACTCTGGCTCTCTTGTGTTTGTTTTTTTTTTTTTTTTTTTTGCCACACACATCCAGTTTCTAAAATGGTAGTTCTCAACACTGGATACTGGATGGAATTTGACAGATGTCACTTGGCTGCCGTTTATAATCACTTGCTTTCTGAGCCCAGATATTTTGATATAATGAGTCCAGGTAGGGGCCTGGTCCTCAGTGGTTTTTGAATGTTCTCAGCTGCTTTGATGTGCAGTCATGATTGAGAATGAGTTACCTAGACTAATGCCTGATACAAAGTAGATGTTCAATAAATATTTGTGAATAAATGAATAAATACATAAATATTTATTGAATACCCTTTAAACGTCGGCTCTATGACAGCATGAGTGAAACATTGGTATAAAAGTCACTACTGTTAGAAACACCTGGGTGGCTCAGTCAGTTAGGCGACTGCCTTTGGCTCAGATCATGATCCTGGAGTCCTAGGATCAGGTCCTGCAACTGGCTCCCTGCTCAGCAGGGCGTCTGCTTCTATCTCTGACCCTTCCCCTTCTCTCACGCACTCTCTCTCTCATTCTCTCTCAAATAAATAAATACAATCTTTTTTTTTTTTAAAGGTCACTACCTTTAAGACACTCCTGATGATGTAGAGGTAGTTGTACTGCAATATCATAATCACCTTCATTCATGGATAATGTGGCATGGACTCAGTAGTAATCATCCATTCACCAATACATCTTCTTTCCCTGTCTGTGTTCTCTGAGCTGAAGACAGCAACACTACCTGCTCTTTCATCCTCTCCAGAAATATTTGGATCATCCTAAATACCTCTTTTTTTGTTCTCATATCAAATTGATCCCCAGATCTTATTTTTTGCTCCCCCTGCAATGATAGAGGGTTTTTATTTTTCTATCACTTTCTTCACACTACCACCACCATATGCATATTCCGTTCATCTGAATCCCCTTCCTAATGGCTCTCCTAGCTTCTAGTTTGGAACACTTGTAAAACATTCTCAGACTGTTCTAGAGCACAAAAATGGACACATCTGTCCTTTCTGACTTGAAACCCTTCAATGGCTCCTCATTTAATTCAGAATAAAATCCATATCCTTACATTTTTTTGGGACCTTGAAGTATGGGCCACCCCTAGCTTTATTTCTTAAGTGAGCTTACTTGCACTCCACAATCTAATTCTAATTACCTATATCCTGTGCCTTGAACCCATCTATTACTCTCTTTCTCTCTCTGGATTAGGTTTTGCTATTTCCTCTGCTTATAAAGCTTATCTTCTCTTCAATCTCAACCTCATTTTACTAATCGTTCCTCCTTGACTACTTATCTGAGACTGCACATCTTTCAAGACACATTCGCTAATCTCCAAAGAATATTTGTTTAAAAACATTTAATACATTACAAAGTAATCCTTTTTAATAGCTCTCATCTTTCCTGGAGTGCAATTTTACAAGGGAGCAAGACTAGGCTAACATCTCCAGTTTGGTCACGCACCTGTATTCAAAATGAGAGTTAGAGGTATCCTCAAATCCTGTTTAAGGATTCCAGTGAAATAGGAACCTTCTGGGTTTACTTGGGATCTCTGGAGCACATTTCTGAACCTCTATACTTGAATAATGGCTCTATGGCCTCTGACATACTTACTGGCCCACATTTCTAGGTCCCATAATCCCCAGACTGGAAGCATTTGGTACATGTAGTTACCCTGTCCACTTCCTAGGTCTTCCTAGTGATATGTTTTTCAATATTATTTGATTCTGTTCATAAGGTGTATTGTTATACTGTCTCCACAATGTTAAGGGGATCAGTGAAAAGGACTGCTTTCCTGATGATGAAGATATGCAACTCATTGAAACAATAATCATAGGTAGTCAGAAGTTGAGGAAATGGAAATCAATATTTACCAGTACCTACCATGTGACAGCCCTATGTTGGCTGCTTTGCAGATTTTATCTTTTCTAGAATTTTTTAAGATATATGAGCTTCTCTCCATCCTATACATGATGACAAAGTTAAGAACTGAAGAAACCCTGGGATTCAAACTCAGACATACTGACTTCAGATTCTATACTTTGACCATCAAAACATTCTGCCCCATAAGACAGTTTTAATGTATATGAAATCTTGCCACTCTATATATCCTATAAGATTCATAGCTTGAATCAGAATCAGCTTAAGCTATTGAACATTAGAGAGTTGGATTTAAAATGGACCACCTGTGGGAAATCTAACAATAGTGAGGCAAGCAGAAATTTGATGCATATTAAACTTTCAATATTATGAACAAGACTAAACCTTATGATTTTTAACTATTCTGTTCTTATCACCGGAGTTCAACAAGAAGCTGAATGTTTAAGCAAATATTTTGGTTACAAGCTTAGGGACATATTCTTTGACGTCAATACACTATAATTAATGTAACTTGTGCTTTCTCTATAGGCTTTCCTTTAACACAAATAAATGTAATCCAGGGTTCATAGCAAAGATACATACACAGTATGAGCTACTTTGTGAGAAAAGAACAAATTCCCATCTAGTTTGGCTTCCTGGAAGAATCTTTAATTTTATCTCATGTCCATAAATGCATTTCAAAGGACAGTATTATGAGCTCAATTGTGCCCCACACAAGAAGATATGTTGAAGTTCTAACCCCAGTATTTCAGAATGGGACCTTATTTGTAAGTAGAATTGTTGTGATTGTAATCAGCTGTAATTAGTTAAGATGAGCTCCTAATGAATTAGAGTGGGCCCCTAGTCAAATATAACCTTGTTTTTAGACTCTTCAGAAGGAACCAACCAGGCTGACACATTAATTTTAGATTTCTAGCTTCCAGAGCCATGAGAGAATAAATTTTCATGGTTTCAAGCCACTCAGACAGTGATGCTTTGTGATGATAACCCTAGGAAACTATTACAAGGAGCTTTATCTGCTTTTGACTAATATTTCTTTAAGATTTTACAAATAATGAATACAAATATTCACCAAGAGGATGCTAGAATTTATATAATCCTCAGGTACGCACACTTGACCAGCCTGAACCTCTCTAGAAGTTATCCAAGTGTAATCTTTAGCTAATTTACATGGCTATTTAGTAGCTGAAACATAAAAGTCATCAGTAAAGAAAATGTGCTGTTTTAGAATTTTTTCAAGTACTTTTCCTAACTTAAATATGAGTATAACACTATAATACCTAAATTAGTTTAGTTCCATTTTACCAAGGTAAAAACAGGAGTATCAGTGAACTTTCTAATATTACAAAACCAGGAATTACAGTGTTTAATTTAAATTCCATCTTCTTTCCACAATGTATTTGTTAACATCACTTGCTCACTAAATTTGAAACAGAATGTCTTGGTAATAAGTGTAACTTCTTTCATTACTGGCAGACCAAGGAAATAGCATATTATAAAGTACCTCAATAGAGCATCTCTTCTCAACCATGTAAAGGAAAACCAAATTAAAATAATAGACCATAACTTGTGAAATTATGTTGAAGTTGGGTACTTGTTAGTTTGTTTACAATAGTTATAAATATGTCTTCACTTGGAATTCTAAACCAGTTGTATAAATAATAAAAAAAAAACAGCATACAGATTGGGAGAAAATATTTTCAAACCATCTCTCTGATAGGAGATTAATATCCAAAACATGTAAGGAATTCATACACCAAAAAGAAAAAAACAAAAGAACCTGATTAAGGACCTAAATAAACATTTTTGAGAAGAAGACAAACAAATAGTGAACAGGTATGTAATAAATGCTCAATATCCCAAATTATGGAAATACCCATGAAAGCCACAGTGAAATATCAAACCATGCCTGTTAGAATGGCCATTATAAAGGAAAAAAAAGATAGATGTGGAGAAAAGAGAACACTTGTACACAGTTGGTGAGAATGTAAATTGTAACAGCCGTTGTGGAAATAGTGTGGAGTTTACTCAAAAAAACTAAAAATAAAATTACTATATAATTCAGCAATCCTTCTTGTGGTATATACCAAAAAATAGTGAAGTCAGTATCTCAAAGAGATATCTGTCTTCTCAAGTTCATTGCAACATTATTCATAATAGTCAAGATGTGGAAACAACCAAGGATGTATCAACATATGAAAGGATAAAATGTTATATGGATATCACAAGTATATATATATATATATGATATTATTGAGCCTAAAAAAGGAGATCTTGTCATTTGCAGCAGCATGAATAGAGCCTGGAAGATATTATACTAAGTGAAATAAGCCAGACCAGAAAGAAAGAAAAAAAGAAAAAAAAAAAAACGCATATGATCTCACTTACATGTGAAATCTTAAAAAGTTGAATACATAGAAGCAGAAGGTAGAATGGTGCTTACCGGAGGTAGTGAAGTGGCAAAAATTGGGAGATGTTGGTAAAAGTACAAAGTTACATTTTTGTAGGGTAAATAAGTCTAGGGAGATAATTTACAACATGGTGACAATAGTTAATAATACTGTATTGAAATTAGTTAAAAGAGTGGATTTTGTGTGCTGTCATTACACATACAAAAATGGTAAGATATGTTAATTAGCTTAACTGTAGTAATTGTTTCACTATGTTTATGTGTATACCAAATCACATTGTACCCCTTAAACCCTTAAATATACATAATTTGTAATTAGAAAATAAAATTTAAAGGACACAAATTAACTCTTAAAGTCCAGGATCAAAATATTACTATATATGTCAACTATAGAAGAATTAACTTGAAGTGGATATCAATATTTGGGGCCTCTGTAACAAATCTTTAACATTATTTCTGAGCATTGACACCTGGATCATCCATTCCACTTCTGTTCTCTCAAATGCAGACTGCATGCTCTCGCACCCACTATAGTGTCCTAATATACAGCAGCTCTCAACTGCCCTTCCCTGCCTTCTACATCTAGTTTATGCGATAATGTCTCTGCCTCAAGAAACCTCTTGCCAATAACCTCAGTCCACTTGACCTATCATCTTACTGTCCAATTCTTCATGTGCCTACACCTGAGCAATTTCTCATTGTTGGAGGTAAATCATAAAACTTTACTGTTCTAGAGTATAAAACAATGGTTAATAGCCATGTGAGGGTCAAATTCCAATTCAGCCACTTATTAGCCTATAACATTGGTCAATTTAATTTCTTTATTCTCAAATCCTTCATCCATGAAATAAGAACAATAATACTAACTCCATAGAGTTGCAATGACAATTAAATAAGTTAATATAGCAAAGTCTCTAAAATAGCACCTGGTTCATATTAATGCTCTATGAATATTATCTATTAGCATTATTATTGGTGCAATATAAATGTATGGCTTTAATTGTCAACTCTGTTTTCTTTTCTTTCTTATTTTTTTTTTAAGATTTTATTTATTTGTCAGAGAGAGAGGAGCGAAAGCAAACACAGGCAGACAGAGTGGCAGGCAGAGGCAGAGGGAGAAGCAGGCTCCCTGCCAAGCAAGGAGCCCAATGTGGGACTCGATCCCAGGCCACTGGGATCATGACCTGAGCTGAAGGCAGCTGCTTAACCAACTGAGCCACCCAGGTGTCCCATCAACTCTGTTTTCAATGCACATTGTCAGTCTCACTGTGATTCACAAGTCAGCTTTCTCTGTCTATTCTTAGAAAGGCTAATACAAATCTCCAGCACTCCCCCAAATCTTTCACCTCATCATTTTCCTTTTGCCTTACTCTTCAACAAATGGTTTTGCCTCCTATTATTATAATTGATCTGAAAGTCTCTCTTTCAAATTCTTGTTTGTAAGTTCCAAGTTTGTAAATAGACCAATGTTTCCATGCATTTTTAATATATTCTTTCTCTTATAATACCAGAAGTGTCCAGCATATTATTTGAAGTTTATTGTTTAAATTTTTCAGTCTGTTCCCTGGATTCCATTTTCATCTCCTTAAAGACTTTGCTCCATGAATCAATTTCTCTCTCTGTTTCTGAATCCCTCTTACTTATATCTTCAATGTCTCCTTCACTAGTGACTCTTGCTCATCAATACTTAAACATATTCAAGATTCTCCTATGTTACATGCAAAGTGAAAACCAAATCAAACAAAAGTAATTAAAAACAATTAAAAATATCTTCTCATTACCATCTTCTCCAATGATCAAACTTTTTTCTTTCCATCATAGGAGATTTCTTGAAAAAGTTGTCTGTGAGTGCTGACATCCAAACTGACTTCTTTGAGTGTCAAATGAAATGGTATGTATAAAGTCTCACTCCTGAATGAGACAAATGGACAACTTTCTGAAATATATTTATATATTTTTTAAATGGAAGTATTTTTTCTAAAGATTTTATTTATTTACTTGACACAGAGAGAGAGAGATCACAAGTAGACAGAGAGGCAGGCAGAGAGAGGGGGGAAGCAGGCTCCCCGCTGAGCAGAGAGCCCGATGCGGGGCTCGATCCCAGGACCCTGAGATCATGACCCGAGCTGAAGACAGAGGCTTAACCCACTGAGCCACCCAGGTGCCCCTGAAATATATTTTTTAATAAAAGTCAATTATCCTTCTAATATGCCAGCAACTTCCAAAAAGTAGGTATATCCAAAGTAACTAAATAATTTACTTTTTCTAAATATAATAGAGACTTCCCAGGCCTCAACATTGAAACGTGATTGTTTTCTTGCTACTTGACACCACTGGTATCAACACTACTTCCTGGATATTTTTCCCCCAAATTCTCATGTTTACTCCTTCCCAGTGAGGTTTTTGAGATTTTTTTTCCCTTTGCTATAGCTTAACTTTTGGATTATTCAGGTTTTGTCCAAGGCCACTGTCTCTTCTATTCTATGGACAAAGAATTAGTTGGTAATTTTTGGTGGACAGTTTAGTGAAACTCTCCTTTTGGACTGTTTCATACCTTCTTTTCTTTCCTTTTTTTTTTTTTTAAGGATTTATTAATTTATTTGAGAGAGAGAGAGAGAGCATATGAGCAGGGGAAAGGGAAGAAGGAGAAAGAGAGAATCGCGAGCAGCCTCCACGTCTAGGATGGAGCCTGATGTGGGAGCTATTTACCACCTGAGTTGAAATCAGAAGTCAGACCCCCGGATGGCTCAGTGGCTCAAATCTTCAAAATCTTCCCCAGTCTCATGCATAAATGATGATTTGGCTTTCTATTTCTATAAGAAAATACAAGCAACTGGAAAGAAATTTCACTGGCTCCCATAACCATATCCCCCCTCATTGTTGTCCATATTCTTTTCTATTCTATTCATATTCTTTTCTATTCCAGAAAATGAATTGTCCAAACTCTCAATCTGTGCTTTGAATTTTGTCTCCTATCACTTATTTCAAGACTGTCCCATAATTTCTTCCCCTTTTGCTCCACTATTTATTGTTTTTTCTTTCTTTAAATTTTTATCAACATACAAAAATGCTGAACTCTTTCATCTTAAAAAAAAATCTTTCTTTACTGTACTTCATTGCTATTTCTACTTTCCCCCTATTTCCAGACTTCTTTCTATAGCAACACTGTGAAAATGAATATTCTCTTTTTCTTAGCTTCTTTATTCTCCATCATTTGGTCTTCTATATCACTAATTCTCTCTTCTGCCTCATTTATCCTGGCAGTAAGAGCCTCCATTTTTTATTGTACCTCATTAATAGCTTTTTGATTTCAACTTAATTAGATTTTAGTCCTTTTATTTCTCCAGAAGGGGATTTTATTTCTCCAGAAAGGGGTACTCTAGTATCTTCCATGCTTTTATTGAGCCCAGCTAGCACCTTGATAATCATCATTTTGAACTCTAGTTTGCAGCATCACAATTCCAGACTTCAAGCTCTATTACAAAGCTGTAAGCATCAAGACAGTATGGTACTGGCACAAAAACACATAGATCAATGGAACAGAATAGAGAGCCCATAAATGGACCCTCAACTCTATGGTCAACTAATCTTTGACAAAGCATGAAAGAACGTCTAATGGAAAAAAGACAGTCTCTTCAACAAATGGTGTTGGGAAAATTGGGCAGCCACATGCAGAAGAATGAAACTGAACCATTTCCTTACACCACACACAAAAATAGACTCAAAGTGGATGAAAGAACTCAAAGTGAAACAGGAACCCATCAAAATCCTATAGGAAATACAGGCAGCAGCCTCTTCAACCTCAGCCACAGCAACTTCTTCCTAGAAACATCACCAAAGGTAAGGGAAGCAAGGGCAAAATGAACTATTAGGACCTCGTTGAGATCAAAATCTTTTGCACAGCAAAGGAAACAGTCAACAAAACCAACAAAACCAATAAAACCAACAAAACCAAAAGACACCTGGCAGAATAGGAAAAGATATTTCCAAATGACATATCAGATAAAGGGCTAGTATCTGGGTGGCTGGGTGGCTCAGATAGTTAAAAGTCTGCATTTGGTCCACGTTGAGCTCCTTGCTCAGTAGGGAGCCTGTTTCTCCTTCTGTCTGCTTCCTCCCAGCTTGTGGTCTCTCTCACTCTCTAACAAATAAAATCTTTTTTAAAAAAAGGGGTAGTATCCAAAATCTATAAAGAACTTATCAAACTCAAAACCAAAAGAATAAATAATCCAATCAAGAAATGGGCAGAAGCCATGAACAGACATTTCTGCAAAGAAGACATCCAGATGGCCAACAGACATATGAAAAAGTGCTCAACATCCCTAGACTTCAGGGAAATACAAATCAAAACCACAGTGAGATACCACCTCACACCAGTCAGAATGGCTAAAATGAACAAGTCAGGAAACAACAGATGTTGGTGAGAATGTAGAGAAAGGGGAACCCGCCTACACTGTCGGTGGGTATGCAAGCTGGTGCAGCCGCCCTGGAAAACAGTATGGAGGTTTCTCAAAAAGTTGAAATAGAGCTATCCTATGACCCAGCAGTCACACTACTGGGTATTTACCCTAAAGATACAATTATGGTGATCTGAAGGGGCATGTGCACCCAAATGTTTGTAGCAACAGCGTCCACAATAGCTTAACTATGGAAAGAACCTAGATGTCCATCAACAGATGAATGGATAAAGAAGAGGTGGTATATATATATACAATGGAATACTGTGCAGCCATAAAAAAAAAACCTGAAATCTTGCCATTTGCAACAATGTGGATGGAACTAGAGGGTATTATGCTAAGCAAAGTAAGTCAATCAGAGAAAAACAATTATACGATCTTTCTGATATGAGGAATTCAAGAGGCAGGGCAAGGGGTTGTTGGGGGGTAGAGAGGGAAAAAAATGAAACAAGATGGGACTGGGGAGGGAGTCAAACCATAAGAGACTCTTAATCTCAGGAAAAAAACTGAGGGTTGCTGGGGGATGTGGGAGATGGATAGGGTGGCTGGGTTATGGACGTTGGGGAGGGTATGTGCTATGGTGAATGCTGTGAAGTGTGTAAGACTGGTGATTCACAGACCTGTACCCTTGAAGCAAATTATACATTATATGTTAATAAAAAAAAAAGAAAAAGAAAAACAACGAACATTCTCCAACTTGGTTCTTCTCAGTTGGTCTTGAATCCACCCTCATCATTTTTATCCCCACAACAACTCCTAAATTACAGAGGTCTCTCCCCCAACCATGGTTTCGCTTTTTGCATTTCAATTACCTATAGCCAACAGTGGACCAGAAGCAGATGATCCTCCTTCTGACTTAATAGTAGAACCTCAGTAGTAGCCTTAAATGTTCAATGTCTATGTCATTCACCTCATTTCATCTCATCAGTTAGGCATTTTATTATCTCCTATCATCACAAGAAAGTGAATATAGTTTGATAAAATATATTGAGAGAGACTACATTTATATAACTTTTTTACAGCATATTATTATAATTGTTATTTTATTACTAGTTATGATTTTTAATCTCTTACTGTGCCTAATTCATAAATTAAATTTTATCCCAGGTGTGTATAGGTAAAAACAGAGTATATATGGGGTTCTATACTATCCGTGGTTTCAGACACTTACTGGGGGTCTTGGAACATATCCCTTGTGGACAAGGCAGAATTGCTATCCTTTTGTTGAATCATATTAATGCCATGTTCTGAAGCTGATGGCCAACCCTCCTTCTTCATCTTTACTTCTCAGCAGCATTTTTTCCCAGTTAATCACTTTCTTCCCAAGTATTTTCTTCTATTGGCTTATCAGACAGTAGTCTCCTGGTGTTTCTGTCAAATCTGCCCTTTCCTTCTCTATGTAATTTGTTGATTTTTTCTCATCTCCCTTATCTCTAAACTTAAGAGTACTCAGAGTTCAGTCCTTGTATGGACAGCCACTCTTTTATATCTACACTAACTTTGTGGATGATCTCATCTGATTGTGGTACTTTAAGCCCACTCTATGCTGACAATGCTCATGTTTGTATCTTAATTTATGCCTTCAGCCCAGACTTCTCTTCAAATGCTAAATATTTTCTCTGGGATGCTAATGGGTACTTTGCACTTCATATGTCCCAGTATGAGCTCTGTATTACCCTTCAAACTCAGATACTTGTACAATTTTTTTTTAAATTCCAGTTAATGGCAACTCTATTCTCCAGATCCTCAGTCAGAAACACAAGAATCATCCATGAGCCCTTTCTTTTTCAAATTATATTTTCCAGCAAATATGGCTGTTTAAGGCTTTAAAACATCAGAATTTGAGGATTTTTCACTATCTCCAGTTACTAACATCATACTGCAAGCCACTGTTACTTCTTATAGTCATGGGAGGCAAAAGCAGAATTATTTAACGAATGGTGCTAGAAGGTTTGGTTGAGGAACCAAAGAGCCTGAGAGTAGTGAGCTTGTCCTGACCCACCTGAAGGGGCGTTGCTTCCCCTGAAGCCTGAGTGTCACTCCCCAAAAGGCCTCTGGTGGTGAGGGCTGATATTCTTAGAGAAGCCTTGGCACATATGACTCCTAAACTCAGAATATGTTTCCATCATGAGTATTCCCTCTATACAAAATGATTCTAATGTTTGAAATCTAAAGAGAAAGGATAGGAGAGGGCAGAGAATGGAGAACATACAGATAACAGGTAATTTGACAAGAATAGTTTAAGTGGTGTCTGGAGGTAAAAATCTGATTGCTGCAGGATTAAAAAGAATGAAGGATTTAATTTTCCTTTAGATTGAAAACTTCTTCACTGACATCTGTTTCTTAATCACACTGGGTATAATGTCTGTCCTCAACCACCTGAAGGTTAGACATCTGGCTATTCTACAATAGCAAAACTCTATCTTAATTTCCCTGCCTCCAGAACAGTTTCCCTCCCCCAATCCAGTTTCAACCTATTGCAGCTACTGAGACTAAAACCTGAAGTTTCTCAAATGATCTACAAGGCTCTTTAGTTGTGGCTCTTTTCATCTCATCTACTGCTCTCCCTCTGGCTCACCAGCCCAACTCCATTGACTTCCCATTGTCCACTGATCCAGTCAAGTACATTTCTACTTCAAGGTTTTGCCCTTGATGTTTCCTCTGCCTGGAGTGCTCAGCACCCTGAAATCACAACGGGTTGTACCTTCATGGCCTTACCTATCATGTCATCTTCTTAGTGAGTGCTCAACCCAGACACCTACCTAAACTGCAATTTCCTTATCACTAATGTGTTCTTTCCAAATTCCTTTCCTGCATCACTTTTCTTAGAACTCATAATTAATAAGCTTTTATATTTTATTTTTGTTATTTGATTTACTATAATGTAACTATGAAAATAGGGATTTTTGTTTGTTTTATTCACTGATGTATTTATAGACCTAATGTCTATAAGGTGTTGATAAATACTGGTTAAATGTATGAATGGTCTTATGAGGACTGAAGCCAAATTTCAGTAAGCTGAAGAATGTTAGAGGAAGACTTCAACAGAGCTGAGAAACTTGGACTCTCAATTTCCCCTGAACATCCTGTAGCAGCAAAATCAGACCTCCCCAAGTTTGAGGAAACTAGACATTAATTTTTAAAAACTCTTTTAATTACTTATCTTTGGGGATGTCTCCTCCCATCCATCTTGGGGAAGGCTCTTGACATTTTTTTAAAAAGGGGGATGGAATATAAAATTGTTTAAA
Source organism: Lontra canadensis (assembly GCF_010015895.1). NCBI lineage: Eukaryota > Metazoa > Chordata > Mammalia > Carnivora > Mustelidae > Lontra > Lontra canadensis. The sequence goes on along the minus strand of NW_022631074.1, from coordinate 5,505,301 downwards.
CCTAAATGTATTGATATGTGTGGAATTACTTGCAATTCAGGGTTTAGTTCCAGCCCCTAGGATGAACTTCAGTGGTTTGATTTGTTGGATAAAGAAATCATAGACTCAGCAGTGGCCTAGAGTCAATGAGGTTACAATGCCAGAACTTCCCTGGCATACTACATAGAGAAAGGGGTCCAAAGGGTTAGGAAATGGAAATATTGGAGCAAATATATTTATCTTGATCGCTCATCCCTAATAATATGAACATCTTACTAACTGGCCTGGTGAAGAGGCATTAGCAACCTCCCTATATGCTTTAATTAGATAGGTGTGTACCAGAGTATAGGCAGTAAGCCCCGAGAAGTTTCAGAGGCTCTCACACTAATGATTTCCTCTCATGTTGGTGGAATGTTCAGGCTATTCTTTTAAAGTGAAAGGCAATTTTGTATTGCTGTTTAGGAAGAAAGAAGACAAATTTTAATGTTTTGTCATTTTGTTAAATTTTATATTGTCTATTCTATCCATTTACTGGGAAATCCATAATGCTATCAGTGCTGAGTGGAACCTGGAATAAGAGAAGACTCTTTAGCATACCCAGTCTGAAATGTGAGCTGCTCTGCCACCTGTACCTAATGACACAGCATAATTAATCATGAAGAACAACAACAAAAACAACAACAAATCATGAAGAAAATCCATGTGACAGATAGGGATATAAGATGGAGCCTCTGGCAAGCCCCAATTTTTTAATAAGTGTTGAGCCCATATCTCCTGCTTTAATCATATACTGAGCCTATCATATCCATAAAATTATAATGTTGGATAGTAAAAAAAAGCATTTCATTGTGGAATGAATGGAAACGGCATATGTGAGACCAAGCTATCAAAGGTCTAGACTGCACAAGTAATTAGCATAAGCAGATGGCTCAAATTCACAAATACCTACTCCTACAGCTTCACCACTTCCTATTTAAACCACATATAGGAGCTCATGGAAAGTTCCTTAGAACCAGTTAACTGAAAGAGAACAAAAGAGTCGGCATGCTTTACAGATGGGTATGCACAGTAACATGTACCATTAAGAAGTGTATAATTGCTACATTACAGTCCAACTTGAGGCTATAGCAGACAACAATGAAGAGGAATCTTTTCCTAATTAAATTTCAAGCAGCATATCTAGTTATTAATACATAAATGAATGAGTGAATATGTATGTTTATTTAAAGAAAGATTGTGTGTGGTATGGGTCTATATTGGTTCTTGGATTAGTGGCTAAATCTTGTCTTGCTGGAAACAAAGAATAAAATTAGAATATTTATGATGAGGAGGATCAGGAAAGATATGGATGAACATCACAGAAGGGGTAAAAAGAAAGAAATCATGTACCAAATTGTTACCTTCTAGAGACACTCACTTCAGAGACTCCATAATCAGGTAGACAAGATGGGCCATCCTGTTGTCAATCAAACTTGTTGTCCAAATATTCCACTGTCTTCTCAATGGGCCATGTACAAAGAAGATATGCAGAGATATGGGCTAGGACTGGGCTCAAAACATATAGGCTTTCCCTCATTAAGACTGGTCTGGCTACCACCTGCCCCACCCTTCAATAGATGTTATGGTTAGATTATTTTGACCCCTTCTTTCAGATGCAAGGAAGTAATTTGTCTTCATGAGAATATATGTACATATTCCAAATATGAACTTGCTTTCCCTGTCTGATATACTTCTGCCAGAACATCCATTAGTGGATTTTACATAATGCTTTATTTATGGCCTTGTTATTGACACATCATTGCCTGCGAACAAAGAACTCATTTTAAAGTGAAAGAAATGTAACAATGGGCTCATGTGGGAGAGATTCATTGGCTTACTATGAACTTATGAGAAAAAAAGAATTTGATAGAATAGTGTTATGGCCTGTTGAAGATTCAGTTGCACCCCAAAGTTATAATGCAGTCCAATGTATGATTTCACTTTCTCTTCAGTTATAATGTCCAAGTCTGGGAACCAAGCTGAAAAGAGACCCCTTTCACTTATATATTTAATAATCCATTTCTTGAACTTTTGCAGCTCACCTCTGGAGCCTGGCCTTGGTAGGTTTGAAGGTACTCGTGGCCGGAGGAGGTGTGCATATACAAAGGAACATAATCATGGTTCTGTTAATTAGGTAGCTGAGACTACACACAGGGCTTTTGGGACTCCTTTGATGCTGAGAGAGATGTAAAGAATAAAATCAGTCCACTGGTCACAGTGCTTATCCCTAATTATGAAGGGAAAATTGGTCTGGAGCTTTACCACCAGGGCAGAGGAAGACTCATCCAGGGAAGTCACTGAAGTACCTCTTATTAATGCCATCACGAGTTACAGTCATCAATGGCAAACTGCATCAACCCAATAAAGACAGGTCCTGCAAGGGTTTGGATACTATAATAATAAATATTTGGATCATTCTGCCAAGTAAAGATGCTGTCAAAGGGCAGGAAGAGATAGTCTCAGAGAGTAAGAATAGAGAGTGGTTGGTGTAGGAAGAAAGGCATAATTATCAGTGTTTAGCCTAGTGGCCAGGTCCACAGTTGAGCACTATGATGGTTCTAACTTAAGTTAACCATCCTCTGCTACCTTTCCTGAAAAGTAAGGGTGATGGTTAATGTTTTAATAGTGGTTCCATGGGGAGCATGATGGAATTGAGATTATCCTTTAATGAGAAATTGTCTCTCCAGTCTGAGAATTTTTTCCTTCCAGAAAATATCTGGAATGGATAAAAATTGGTAAGAGGAGTGGAATATACTTTATAGTCTCCACTAGCTCTCCTTCACTTTCAGGTCTACTCTCCACACCTTGCTACCTACTATATATTGTTAGAGGCTAGTCCTTATAGGTCAGTCATCCCTCCTTAATGTCTGGTTTTAGTCATCCCTCCTTAATGCAGACACCATTGGAAGGTTGGTGGAAAAAGAAGTTGGGCTGATTTCTGGTAAATACAAAATAATGACTGATTCTTTCAACAAGTAGAGTTCCTATTGGATGGTTCTAGGTCTGATTGGGATCTCATTTTTTTTTCCTTTTGTGTTTTTAGTAATGTGGGTAGTAAAGATTACCATAGTTGCAGGTCCAGAGTGCCTTAATATCCTTTTATTCCCCCTTAATACTGGGCATATGTTTTAGAATCTTAATCATTGGATTAACTTCAAAATCCTACACAAGTGTGTCTTCTGTTTTCAGTGAATTGTAACTAACACAGCTAGTTTCCTCAGAGAAGGAAGAACAGATTCCTTCTGCTTGCAAAGGCGCTCAGGGAAATTTGGTACTTAATGGTCCTAAGGTTTACTTGGGTACCTACATTCAGATATACCCACCCCAAGTACTATAGTCTTACTCTTTTCTCCAATAATACACTTACTTTTATATAACATACACAACAATTATGTATTCATCTTTGATTTTGGCCGTATTAATAGCAATGTCTTCCCTGAAGCTTTAAGAAGTAGATTTTTCTTAAATTCTAGATTTTAAGCTCTCTTCTTGTGTCCCATATTTTGAATGGAGCCTTAAAAGTTCTTACCTTGTTTTTCCCATAAGTTCTCTTGTGCCAGGGGCAGTGATGATTCTCCCTTGCATCCTGAGGGAGCATCATTATTGCCATGGTGAATGATCAAGTGGAGAAACTCCTTGATTTCCTAAATTCTAACTTTTGACTGGCACTTTATTCCAGGCAACCACAGGAAATACTTTACATAATCATAATACTCCCGCAAACCATTGAGTAACAATATTCCACACAAACACATTCATCTCAGAAGCTCAACCTGAGGACTTTTATCTTGGGACAACCTCTGGTCCCAAGAACTATATTGGTTAATTCAAACCAGTTATGAAAATGCTACTGTGACTATTTAAACAAATATAATTAACTCAGGGAATCAGTTACATAGATAATAAAAGAGCCAATACACCAGTAGGGATCTATGAAAGAGATCCCAAGATGAGAAATAACAGGAATCTTTCACCATGGCTAAGCTGGAGGGAAAAGGGAAGGAAGTATTTCCTCCAGAACCAAAGAACCTAGATCCTCATTGGAACATGAAACCGATGAAGCCAGTCTTGTAGAAGCAGCTGTGTCAGAGATGCCACTGGGCCCTATTAGTCCTTTTCTTTGGCCAAATTCAGCCAGAAGTCACCTCACACAAATATCAGGAAAATGTAGCCTGAATAGATCCGTGGTTTTTGATACTCAGGAGAGCAGGGGTAAAGAGAGGAAGCAGCTGAGGTCAAATGAGCCAAGGGGTCATTCATTATGAACATTAGAATGTTCATAAACTGTACTGAATTCAGGTTCACTTGAGAATGACTTCAGGGTTCACTTCTGACATTTTTCAGACTACTATGGTTCCAGGTCTTAGCTCAAATATTTGACTCACTTTTTCTTTCTCGATGTAATTTCACTTTTATTCAGTATCAGTTTGTAGAAAGCAGAGAGTAATTCCAGCCATCTCATGTAAATACAATATTTAATACTTTTAACCTGGCAGAAAAACTGTTAAAGCAGGAAAATATACACCACTCAACCAAAGAAAAATTCCCACTAGTTCCTTAGTGTACACTAAAGCTCTCCATAAGTATTTCCTCTTCTATTACTTTAGTCCTTGAGATTCCAAATTCCAACCTAAAAATTTCAGTCAAAAGAGAGAATTGGGGCACCTGGGTGGCTCAGTGAGTTAAAGCCTCTGCCTTCGGCTCAGGTCATGATCTCAGGGTCCTGGGATCGAGCCCTGCATCAGGCTCTCTGCTCAGCGGGGAGCCTGCTTCTCCCTCTCTCTCTGCCTGCCTCTCTGCCTACTTGTGATCTCTGTCTCTCTAATAAATAAATAAAATCTTTAAAATAAAAAGAGAGAATTGAGAGCTCATTCCTTATTGGGTAGATGACATATGGTCATAAATGAGTCTGTAGGTCATTTTTTTAGGTATATATAAAACCAGACACCTAACACCCAAAATGGCCATGACTCAATCCAAACATTCTTTCAATCAGTATCTAAGAAAGAATAGATTACTTAAGTAACCCTTCAGTGAAGATCTCAGAGTTGCTGTCTTTCTGGCGAGCTTGTGGGGGCGAGTATCATCAGAAACAGAGAATGAGATTACTCTTGTCATCAGAAGAGCAATGTATCTGTGTTTTATCTGTTGTTAAAATGACTTCCGATTATCTTTTTTGACTAATAATCAAAGTCTTTTTTCTGACTAGTAAGACACCTTTATGTCAGAACTCTGAACATGACCTTGCTACCTATGAATCACAATGTCAGATGTCAAAGTCAATGTATGTTTTTCTTTAAGTTGGTAGACTGTATATGCAGCCATTGGTAAGAGTAAAATATGAGCATCACTGCTCAGCCTTAGAAGCATCCTGCTAATAGTTCTCTTAAGCTGCAAGATTTAATGTATTTTACGTGAATGCATACAACATTTGCCTTCCCTCTTCAAGGAAAAAAAAAACCCTGGTGAATATTCACAAGTAGTAATTCCATAAACTTCCTGAAATATATCCCAGTGCTATGAGGGGATTCTTATTCTGGAGTCTTAGGCTGTATTTCTCCCACACTGTCTTCAATAAAAAAAGAAAGTTACTGCTCACTTTTTTATCATAACATTCTTTTCCCAGCCAGAAGACAGTTTTTGTTATCATTTTCTTCATCGCTATAATTGCAATTTTACTTTCAGTCAAATATATCTTCTATAGCTTATATGTGTTGCTTATAACATACATTTATATTACTTATGTATTTTATTACCTTCAGTGAATTAATTACTATTATTATTGTTTATATATTAAGAATCACAGCATTCTTAAATAGACTCTTCGTATTTGTGAATTTTTTAAACTGTCTATCTACATTTGTCAACTTTTAAATTTAAAATCTAAAATGTTCCTTCTTTCTGTTTATTTCTCTTTTTTCCGCAGCACTTTGCTCACACCTTTAACTAGAAATAACCTCACATTCTTTTTACATATCTATTTTCTCACCACTCCTAGTGGGCGAGAATGAGAATTTCTTACCAGTGTTTTGGTTTGGAAAGCTCCCAGACCCCAGCACAGAGAAGAACTCAACAACTATTTAAGTCATTGGATTAATGACTCTAAAATAAATGTAGTGCTTATGTATATGGCAGTGTTGAGTTGCTAGACAGAAAATGCCAACTTCTATATCTAATCCATATTTTGATCCATATTAAGTAATTAGTCTGCAGGTGGGTTAATTTTAAATTAAAAATAAGATGGCAATTGTCTTATAAATAAATTAGAAAACCCCCCTCTTATGTTTATGTAAGTCTACCTTTCATGTATTATGAGATTCACATAAACAGAGAACAAGTGTATTTTGTGACCATCATTTCATCAGTGATTAACAGTGTTCAAAACCTAGTAGATGTTTTGTAAGTATGTGTGAAGTTATTTAATATATTGATAAATAAATATTTTTAAAAAGTGATAGCCTATACCTTTTGTACAGATTCAGAAAGAGAGTAAATAGAACTGTAGATAATAGTAGGCAGGCAAACAAACAAACAAACAAAAAACAAAACAAAACTAGAATGCATTTAAACTTTTTTTTCTTAAAGATTTCAATAATGAGGGTAATAGTTAATTCTTTTTGAGCATTTTTGTTGGCCAGGAACAATAATAAAAAATTTCCACGAATTGTATATTTAGACCCCCCCCAAAAAAAACATTTAGAGTAAAGAATCTCCATTTTTTTAGATAAGTAGTATGAAATACAAGGACTGAGCAAATTACCCCAAATCTTGTATCTCATAATTAGCCTTGTCTGTCAGTATTTAAATCTATGTAATTTAACTTCACTGACCATAATCTTTTTTTAAAAGATTTATTTATTTATTTTAGAGAGAGGGAGGAGGGGGAGGAGCAAAAGGAGAGGGAGAGAGAAAATCTTAAGCAGACTCCCCACACAGAACCCAACCTGGGGCTTGATCCCAGGATCCCCAAGATCATAACTGGGGCTGAAATCAACAGCCAGGCACTCAAATGACTGAGCCACCCAGACACCAATCCACTGACCATAATCTTTCACCATTATGCTGTGTTAACTCTCCAAGCACAAAATGAATTTATTATTTTGAGTATATGCTAATGTACTACAGACAAAACAGAGACCTGTGTATTGTGTTAACAAGGTGAGCCAAGTTGAAGATGTTCTTCGCTTTTATTTGCTATATATCTATTATGCTCTGAAATAAATTGCACTATTCATTGTTCCAGGATATATTCTGCACAAAAGCAGCAAGCACTTCCAGCAGACCTGCTTCAGGAAAGTATTCAACATATTTAACAGATTCAGCCAAAACTAGGACACGAAATGGGTCCTCTCTTTAAAACTTGTCCATCATTTTAAAGATTGGTGTATTTTCTTTCCCAATGAAAACTACTAGGTTGTTTTGTGACTTTTATTTTCCATGAAGAATTATAGTTCCATTTCAGCTAGCAGAGATGCTACATAATTTAAAATTATTAAAAATCATTAATACACATAATAGGAATAGATTTTAAAGGGATTTGATTGTAATAGACTATTAACTCTGCAAGTGGCATTTAATATACCTCCAAAAATACTATTATTGTAAGAGTTACATTATTTTTGAAATAATATGTAGCTATATTGATAGCATCAATCTATGATAGACTATAGATCATAGTTTGAATTTGCCTCAATGAGAACAATAAATGTATCAATTGTCCTAGATTATTTTTTAATCCTTACTTATTCTTTCATTTTTGGATGTTAAATTATATATTCAATTCTTTCTACTTTCTTCTTCTTCTTCTTCTTCTTTTTTTTTTTTTTGTTGTGGAATACTACAGGATTTCTGAACTGCATAATCAGATTTTAGCTTGAAATTGTTTATCTCTCTAGGAAACACATATCCTTTTAAGTTACAGGAAGAAATCATGCTTCCTATTAACTCAGAGAAGTATTGCAAAACCAAGTATTCAAGGGAAAGGGCAAAATTTAGGGATATTTCTTAAAATGCACTGAAATCATAGCAGAGGAAAGTAGGTCTCCACATTCTTGGCAGGTTGCTTGTAAATCTGAAAGATACACACCCTGTTTTGAAATATCCTGTGACAGACTCACCACATCTACTGTAGCGTTTATATAAGGAACTCCTCCAATGGTTCACCTGCTTGCTTACTGATGAGTGGAGTCGTCTGTGTCTCAACTGGAACTATAATTGGCACTTACTCTCCTTTCAGAATACTGGCATTTCTTTCCAGGAAGTTCTTAGCTCAGGGGGAACTAAATGAGGTCAGGAGGATCTTTCGAGTAGGTGAGATCACCCATCAAGTATCAGTTCATTTACATTCTCCACATTTATTTGAATAGCAACTAGTACCTCCTGTTCAACAGAATTATAGAAGTTTTAACAACGTCTTTGCATATTTGTTTCCTGTTTCACCTATAGCTGTTAGAGTCAATTTGCAGCACTTTCTAAAGACATTCTTTCTGCCCAGAAATTTACCTGATTATAAAAATGAATAATAGTTTTCCTAACCACAAAGAAACTACATTTATAAATCATTTTAATGATGTAATAACTTAAAATTGTATTTTCAGTGGAATTTCTTAGAAATTCATGTTTTCCTATAGATAATTTTTTCCTCAAAACAAACTCTAACAACATATAATGATACCAAAGCTGTTTATTGAACATTTAGATGCCAGGCATTGTGCTAAGCACTTTATATATATACTTCTGATATTTATATATATACTTCTGATATTTATTTCATATGTTAGTATTATTATTTCCATTTTACTAGTAAAGAAATGGAAACTCAAGAAGGCTAAAAAGTATGTCAGTACCCTATTTAAAAAAAAAATATTTGATACAGAAATAGAGAAAAGAGTAGGGAGAGCAGCAGGCAGAGAGAGAGGGAGAATCAGGCTTCCCTCCAATCAGGGAGCCCGAGGTGGGGCTCTATCTCAGTACCCTGAGATCATGACCTGAGCTGAAGGCAACCGCTTAACTGAATGAGCCACCCAGGTGCCCCTCAATACCCTATTTCTAAAAAGAGATTAGGCAGGATTTAAATCTAGGTAACTTTGGCTCAAATATATATTTAATGTTCCAGCCTGCATCCTGTTTTATAAATGAGAATATATTTCCCCAATGTTAGTGTTGGTCAACTGAGATTGAATACGTTCCAAAAAGTAATTTTTCAATTTTTAAAAATATATTCTGGTAGAGAGGATTTGTAGAGCAGTGAAAATATTCTATATGTTATAATAATGGATATATGTTATTATGTATCTGGCCAAACCCATAGAATGTACACTGCCAAGAGTAAACCCTACGGAAAAACCATGCGTTTAGGGTGATTTTGATGTGTCAATGTAGGTTCATCCTTGGTAAAAATGTATCATTCCAGCAAGTGATGTTGATAATGGGGATGCTAAGTGTGTGAGCTGGCAAGGAGCATATGAGGCATCTCTGTACCTTCTTCTCCATTTTGTTGTAAACCTACCACTACCCTTAAAAAAATTAACAAGATGGAGAACAACAAATATTAGCAAGGATGTGGAGAAAGGGGAATCCTTTTATACTGTTGGTGGGAATGTAAGCTGGTACTATCACTCTGTAAAAAATTATGGAGGTTCTCAAGATGTTAAAAATAGAGCTACTTTATGACCCAGCGATTGAACTACTAGGTATTTACACCAAAGATACAAATGTAGTGAAAAAAGGGGCACCTGCACCCCAATGTTCATAGTTGAAATGTCCACAATAACCAACCTATAGAAGGAGTCATGATGTCCTTCAACAGATGAGTGGATAAAGAAGATGTGGTTCATATATACAGTGAGATATTACTCAGCCATCAGAAAGGATGAATACCTACTATGAATGGAACTGGAGGGTATTATGTTAGGTGAAATAGTCAAGCAGAGAAAGACAGTTATCATATGGTTTCACTCATATGTGGAACATAAGGATCAGAGGACCAAGGGGAAGGGAGGGAAAACTGAATGGGAAGAAATCAGAGAGGGAGACAAACCATGAGAGACTCTGGACTCTGGAAAACAAACTAAGGGTTACAGAATGGGGGGGATAGGGTAACTGGGTGATGGACACTGGGGAGGGTTTGTGTTAAAATGAAGCACCTCATTTTCTGTATTATGTAAATACATTTGTGTATTATGTAAGACTGATGAATCACAGAACTGTACCCCTGAAACAAATAATATGTTATATGTTAATTAATTGAATTTAAATTAAAAAATAAAAAACTAGTAAAAAAGAAAAGAAAACATACTTAGTATGATTTCAATTCTTTTAATTTTATTGAGAATTGGTCTATAACCTAGCATTTGTTTTATCCTGAAGGAATACCCCATGTGCATTTGAAAAGAATAAATACTTTCTGAAAGCACTGAAGACCAGACAAAAGAGGTTGGAGGTAGATTACAGAAAGTCTTTGTTGTTTATTTAATTTTTTGAGGGGGTGCATTGGAGAGTGATATTATTTGGATTGAATTTTAGGATAATAATTGATGGGATAAAGTGGTGAGGGAGATTAGGGGCTCATTGTAATTGTTTGAAGAAGACATTATTGTCATGGTTTATCTGTTTTCAACCCAGAATAATCGCCACCTCTTGAAGACTATTCTACATTGCATGGAGAAGCTAGGACACACATTTACTAGAACCACCTCTTATTTTTTTTAAAGACTTTATTTATTTAATTAATAGAGAGAGAGACATCAAGAGACAGAACACAAGCTGGGTGAGTGGGAGAGAGAGAAGCAGGTTTTCCTTGAGCCAGGAGCCCAGTGCAGTACTCCATCCCAGGACTCTGGGATCATCACCTGAGCCAAAGGCGGGCACTTAACAACTGAGCCATCCAGGCATCCCCAGAATCATCTTTTATATACAGTTCCAGATTTTAGTAATGAGAGCACCCTGCACATGATTTGAACAGCAGAAGAAAAGGAAAATCCATTTTCCTCAAGGTAGAATTGCAGCCAGAAGAATGAGACGATGTGAAGTTCATAGCAGGCTACTGAGAAGCTCATGACAACCAGTCACTTCTCTGCTGCAGAATGAGACCATACAAATTTTAGAGATTCATGAAAATGTGGCAGCTCCCTTCCAAGCTTTTGAGAATCATGTTTGCGCTTCAGGCTAGACAGCAAACCTTCCCTAACCTTCAGTGGCAGCAACCTTACTTTTGGCATTAGCTTCCTGCCTTTTCATTCCACGAACATTTCCCAATGATCATGTAAGCCCCCTAGTAATGCATGAAACCTTTGTACTCAAAATACATTGAGTTGCTTCTTCTCTTTTTACTGACTTAATGCTGATTGATGCAGTTTTGGTGCTGTTAGCCTAGAGTAATAGAATCTATAAGATGCGACTCTGAAACTAGTTCTGTAATCCTATTGGATTTTAATTTAGTAATAGCTTCATTGCCAGTGAAAAATGGAAATTGAAACACTGCTAGTCCTTACAATACAGTTGTGAAATGGTGAATTAAATTATCACAGATAATCAAATACCTAAGTAAGACAGACTTTAGGACACCAAATAACTATAGCAGTACATACAACGGAGGAAAAAAAAATACAAGAACAGTGGAATGAGCTGGTATCTTTTAAATATATTGGAAAACTTGAAGAAAGGAAATAGACTCATTGCTTTTAATTTCCCATTCAAGACCAAGGCTCTGAAATAATTTCTTATCTATTAGAGTCTTAGGGCTAATATTTGTGATAACCTAACTCAAAGTCTGCCGTTCCTGCAGATAGCCAAATTATTTGAAGAGCAAATCAATTTATAGTCTTGCCAGTTCTTTATTGTTAAAAATTAGGGTATTGATTTGGAATAAATAGAATCTTGAGAATAAGAATGGAATGTTTAGGAAGATGTTGATAAATCTGAATACCTTTCTTGCAGTTATGTGTTGATTGTGTCTACCCCAAATTCATGCATCGGTTCTAACCCCCAGTACCCAAGAATGTGACTCCATTTGGAAATAGGCTTATTACAGGTATAATTCATTAAATGAGTTCATTATGATGGCCCTTTTCCAATACAACTAGTGATTGTATTAAAAAAAGGACAATTTACACACAGATGCTACCTTGTGCATACAGAGAATGACATGTGAGCATGAGCCAGAAATCTGAGTGATGCATCTACAGGTCAAGAAATGCCAGGTTTTCAGGAAACCACCAGAAACTAAAAGACAGGCCAAGAACATATTTACCCTTACAGTCTTTCAAAGGAACCAACCCTGCTGATATTTTGATGTTGAATTCCTAGCCTCCAAAACTGGGAGACAAGAAATTTATGCTTTTTAACTCACCTACTTTATAGTACTTTATTATGGTAGCTCCCACAAACTAATACAAATGCTATCCCCCAGTAAGCCTACTTCAGCTGAAGTGGCAGCCTTGTTCTCTGGTTGAAGATTTTAGCTTTCTCTTTACAGAACTGAAGAAAGTACCTTTATCATTAAAAAAATAAAAATCTTTTTAGGCCAAGTATTACAGTGGAAGTTACCACCATTGAAATTTGCATCCTGAATGCAATGGAGATAATAGAGTCTCAGAGAAAGAAAGGAAAAGCTTCAATAGTTTCCCATCAGAAGCCAGATGGGCATTGTTGCTATAATGAGTAGCAAGAATAAAATAATAGTGAAAATGGTTTTACTCGTTGAAGCATTTGTCACTAATTTATTGATTATTATGATTAGGACCTATGTATGAGCATCTACTAAAATCTTGCCTTGCTTATTTAACAGTGATCCCAAAAGTCAACTGTAAAGGTGATCCTCTCAGCAACATTTCAATCATTACATTTGCATGTTCAACATTTTCATGGTCACTTTGTCTAGAAGGATAAATGGCCAGAGATGCAGATCTATGTTATTTCATGGAAACTAGCTAATAGTTTGGCTGGATGTAAGAGATTTGAAAGGGAAAAAAAAAATTAAGATTGACGGGAAGTTCTAGGGAAGAAGTAGGTGGATGGAACTTTCGTTATAGCACAAACTGGATACTCACCAACTAGCTGCACACGAGTCTGACTAACCGGGGGAAAGCATAATCCATATGAGGATGTGAATCTGCCACTTTGCCAGCCACCCCAGGCCTCACTCAGGATGGGAATGTTTTCACCAGTGGAAATAACAGAGGTACAATCCAACAGGAAGATCAGATGGTCATCTATCTTTAGTCACATTCATCTTTTTATGCCATTGACATAAATCATTAGTCAAAGAAAAGTCTTACTCTTCTGGCTGGGATGACTGAAAACACAATAAGGGTCAACATAGAGGTTCTCACATCCAATAGTAAAAGTCAAAGGCCAGGTGCTGAGAGTAGAGTGAACATGAAATGGTTAGTAAAAGAAGTTAAATATCATCCATAACCATGTATCTAGTTGCATACATGTGCTTGTTTAATTGTTTAGTAAATATACTACATTTACTTA